>NC_056733.1:1440485552-1440558052 GCF_019279795.1 Protopterus annectens
ATCAACAAATGAAATCTCCTCAAAAGGAGAGTCAGGACTGAAAGACTCTTCTTCCTCAGAACCAAAGTGCCAAAAGAATACGAGAGGAATAAGTCAGGGACTCATCAGAATCGGCAGCATCCTCCTCAGAAGAATTCTGCTCCCTAGGCATCTTAACAAGGGTAGAAGACAGGGGAACAGGAATAGAAACAGAAACAGAAAAAAACAGTCCTGTTCTACTCAAATGACCACCACTGGACAATCACTTAGCGCTTTCATTCACTTTTAATTGTGAACTTCATCACCATTAAAAGTGAATGAAAGCGCTAAGTGATTGTCCAGTGGTGGTCATTTGAGTAGAACAGGACTGTTTTTCTGTTTCTGTGGTTCGTGTGGAATTTAAGGAATTCAGGTGTACTTTTAGGAACAGAAACATCCTGCAGAGGCTTGAAAGCCAGAAGGGCATTAAACAAGCCTTAAGTGAAGTTATGACACTCACTCTGGGGATCTTTGGGAACAGGCAAGATATGTTTAGGTTTTCTGCTTCTTTGAGTGGGATGTCAGCCTTGAAAAATTTCGGAGGCTCTGACCCCTGAAGGCACTCAATGCTAGTCGGAACCTCTTCCCCAACTAAAATTTAAGGAACACTCCTAGGCCCTTCAGTAATAACCAGCCGCGGCTCCCCCTGTACATCTGAAGTGGTCTGCAAAATCTCCATGGACATGCACTGCGTCAGGTCCATGACAGCCGCTGAAGTGGTTGAGGCAGAGGAATCAGACACAGAAACCAGACACTCCTCCAGGCTTTTATCAGCCTCAAGACAGATGTACAGCTAAAGAATCAGACCCAGCTTTCTTGGCCTTTTTCTTCATAGATGGCTAGCCCTTAGGCTGGGAAGATCCTTCCAGGTTATCCTTGGCCAACAATTTAAGTTGTTGGTTCTGACGATAAATCATTAGGGTAGAAAGCTGACTGCTCAACGTCCTTGGGACAAAGGACTGGCAAATCTCACAAGACGTATGGTCGTGAGAAGCACCTAAACAGAACACACTGCTTGTGATGACCTTTATGAGGAATCTGTCTCCCACTCTGGCATTTACCCTTTCTGGATGACATGAAACCCAACAAGGCAAACATAAGGTAAATAAAATCAAAACCCCCAAAAGGGCACTTATCTGAAACTGGTAGAATAAGCAGACAAATGGAAATTCAGTCCTGATAACTGGCTGAAGTTCTATGGGAAATGTAGTAGTTTTTCATGACTAAGGGATGTGTTTATGTACAATGTGCACTGGTCAGTGGGATGTAGACAAATTCTGAAACACAATTGTTTAATTGTTTAGTATATTTAAGCTTTAGAATTTGATATGTTGATATCCCTTGAAGGCGAAATGCCGAGGCACCAGGATTAAAGCTGTTTGGTACTCCAAATCTGTGTACGCCTTTTGGATTTATTAGGTTTTGTGTTTTTTTTTTTTGGTTTTGATAAATGGGAGTTTAGACCAACAACCAAAGGCATTCAGACTGGTGGCAAAGAAGTTCTGAAGATAGAACATTTGGACGTCACCTTCATGCCCTACACTGTCCACAGGAGCATATGCATGATGTACGCCATACCCTTTACAATCAAAAGGCTTTGGGTACACTGGCCAGATGTCAGGCTGCCCTTGGCAGGGGATCCCTATTGTAAAGAATTTTGCAACAGTGACATGGAAGGACATCAACGGATTCAAAGATCTGAAGGGCCCAGATGGACAGCTGAAATGTCAGCAAGCAAAGGAGAGTAATAGTGCTGAAATTGAATTCATCCTTAAGTCTTGGTGAATACCTTCGGGAGGTGGACCCTGTTTTTCACAAAATCTCACCAAGGTGACATTGATTCATCACCCAAAGACTCCCTATGCTGTGGAATAAAATCCCGGTATATGTGAGGCAGAGCACCTCGCTGGCCTTGTTCAAGAGAAATCTTGACCAATGGATGGGAGATCGCAGATATACCCCAGGGATTACCTCAGTGTCACTGCTCAACAGAGGCACAGCAAAATAATGGGTATAGTTCCCCATACTAAAGGGGTGGCGTAAGCCACAAAACTATGGGCTAGGCTTGTAAATGCCCTCGGGCAGATAGCCTAGTATGAACCTATGAACCTATGAACCTATATACAAAAACTGTATTTATATAGCATATATCATGGACAGAAGTAAATCAAAAATAAAAAAAAGATACCTGGGTGCACAAGACCCAGGATAAAAAGTGCCCAGTCCTGGTAGGCGCACTGGTGCCAGGACTGGAAAAAATGGCAGTGTAGAATCCTCAAAATATGGAAACATTTCTACAATGGGGCCAGGCCAGGCTCAGGAGGATGGCCCCCCTGTTGTAGAAGGAAGTAGCAGTCCACAAAAACTGATTGGCCAAAGGACAGCCATAAAGATGGTAGAGTGGACTATTGAGAATAAGAAAGAAATTATGTATTGTTACTATTATGCAAGAAGCCCAGAATTTTCAGACACAAGACACACAAAACGATTAAGAGAGAAATTAGAGGAAAGAAAAATACTTCTGCAGGAAAAACCTGTCAGAAACTTCAAATAAAAATTTGCATTCATTAATAAAACAGATTTTTGAAAAACAGTATATAGATCAAGAAATTCTGATCAGTTTGGAAAAAGAAGCATTTGAGGAAGTGAGAAAATATAAACAAAACCTAGAGATATTTAAAAAATATAAAAAAAGAAATATGGGCATGGGAAAGAGACTTGATATGGTGCAATATTTATGTAAAGAAGAAAGTCAAGTTAACTAACGTAGAAAAGGCAGTCTCAAAGATATTCAAAGAGAAATACAGGCAAAGGCATCCAGATATGGAAAATTTCACAATAAAAAGATTAATAGCACAAAGATGTAATGTAGAAAGGACAATTAGTAAAGCAGAAGTTAAAGAAACAGAGGTTGAAGTTATGGAGTGCCTGCGAAGCGAAGGATTTAATGCAGAAAGTCTAAAACAGGCTACATCACAGCATGATGGAGTGAGTCCCCAGAATAAGGAAAAGCAAGAAGATCAGGAGACATGTGAAGAAGAAATATGGCCAGAGGAAAGGAAAAGATATTCAATATGGTGTAATATTTATGCAAAGGAGAAAGCAAAACTAACCAATACAAAAAGAGCAGCACCAAAGATATTTGAAGAAAAATATAGGCAAAGGAATCCGGATATGGAAAACTTTACAATACAAAAAATAAGAAGACTAAGAGAAAAAGTAAAACAAAAAAAGAGATTAGTAATGCACAAGTCAAAGAAATAGAAATCGAGTTATGGGTTATGGAACAGCTGCAAAGAGAAGGATTCAGTGCAGTACATCAAATACAGAAAGCACCACAACAGGATAGAGCAATGGATATCCAAATTAAGGGGAAACCAGTGTAACAGGAAGCAGTTGGTCAGGTACCATATTTTGGAGCCTTCCACAGGAAACCAGTATAAACGTTCATTTGAAGCTAGACAGCAAGGAAAGGAACAGGAAACTGTGGAAACTCTGATGGAGTCAATGTTGAGGAGTGATAGGCCAGTGAGTTCCCTTATGACAGAAGAACAGATGACACAGGATGAAACTGAAGAGAACGTGCCACAGGAAGATGCTATAGTACTTTCTATAGAATGCCTGCAGGAAATGGAAAACAAAGGATATGCCCTGACATTTGCTTGATTTAATAGACAAAGACAGATATATCAAGATCAATGAGAGAAATAGACTGCAGAAGGTTAATAAAACCACAAAAGTCAGAAGCTTGATAAAACAAATGAACAGTAATTAGGACTGTCTAGAGATCCAAGTGACAGAACAGAAGATATTACTGTGCTGCTAAATTAATAACCGAAAGTTCTACCACAGGAACACAGGGTAGCAAGGGAAAAGAGGGAGTGAAAGCAAATACCATCATGGAAATATCGAACAGAGAAAACTACAAAGCATAGTCTTAGAAAATTACAGCTAAGGGAATAGATCAACAAAAATACTAAAAGATAGGTGCGATAAAACAATGTGCAATATTAGAACAGACCAGGATCCATTATGCACTGTTGGAGATAAAACTAAAACTTTCAAAACAGGTGGAAAGACTTGGAAGATACGAAGATAAATATAAGGGAAGACAAATATAAGGGAAAAGCACAAAATAAGCAATTTATTGAAGACCCAAAAAAGTTTCATAGGAATTGGGGAAATAAGGTAAAAGGAATTGAAAAAGCGCCAAAAAAAAAAAGAGGAAGATACATTTTGGATAAGTATTTATGAAGATCCTGTGGAACATAAAGATGCTAAATGGATAGAAGTAAAAGAATAAAGTAGTTTAAAAGGTACAGGATATGAAATGGGATGAAATAACAGCCAGAGAGATTGAAACAAAGTTGAGAAAAGCCTCTAACTGGAAAACCCCAGGCCCAGATGCAGTACCTAACTTTCGGCTTAAAAGTATTAACTTCTCTGCACGAGGATAAGAACTATTTATATGCGCACCCCAAACACACACTGCACTGGTTAACAGGAAAAACAATGCTCAAGAGTGAACCTGCAAGCTACCCTACAAATTATAGGCCAATAACTTGTCTTCCAACGCCGTATAAACTATACACAGGAATGGACGCTGACAGAGTTTATAATCATTTAGAAGAAAACTCAATTATGGCAGTAGAACAAAAGGGCAATAAAAGAAAGTCATACGGAACAAAGGATCATTTGTTGTTAAATGGACTGACTACAAAAAAACATTTGATAGTATCCCACATTCATGGATAAAAAAAGTGCTTAAAATGTATGACACCCTACACTGATTGAAACAGTGGCAGACCATTTGCAATTAAGCCACGATAAAGGACAGATTATTATCCCAGGAATAAAAATTCAAAGGGGAATATTCCAGGGTGACTGTCACCGTTGCTATTCTGCCTTGCCATTAATCCAGTAAGCTGTTTACTTAACAGCTTAGGCCATGGCTACAATCTGGCTCCTAGAAAACAACAAAGTCTAATGACTTCTCATCTTCTCTTTGTCGAGGATTTAAAACTGTATAGCTCATCAGGAACTAAAAGCACAGCTGCAGGCGGTCAAAGCTTTTTCAGATGATATTGGAATGTCATTTGGTCTTATGTGCAAAAGCAACCTTTAAAAAAGGAAAACTGCAGCACCAGGAAAATATCAGTTTGGGACAAGAATGTCATATAAAAGAACTTGAGCAAGAGAGAGTGTATAAAATACTTGTGAACTGTTGAAGGGTCAGCAATAAAACATGAACAAATGTGAATAAAACTCAGTAAAACTCAGTAAGGAGTACTTTAGAAGACAAATTAATCCTGAAAACAGCATTAACATCTGGCAACAAGATCCAAGCTATAAATCTATTTGCTCTTCCTATCCTAACATAGTTTTGGAGTGATTGACTGGCCCCAAAAAGTGTTGGATAGACCAGATATTAAAATAAGAAGAATGCTTCATGCTCAACAAATGATTTATAAAAAAAAAATCAGTGTATACAAAGATTATATATTCCCAGTTCCAAAGGTAGGATGGGCCTCCTTGAAATTGATTACATGTATAGATCTGCAATTGTGGGTCTCCACATATATCTACTGACCTCACAAGATCCAAATGCAGTGAAAGTTTTGAAACATGAGGAGAAAAATCTAAGATGATGCCTCTCTGCCTAATTTAGCAGAAGCATATAGAAATCAAGCTGGAATGGAAGTCAAACCAGAAGTAGATAAAAACCAGGCAGCAACTGAATGTGCTAAAAAACATAAAAATATATAAGGTGAAGGATCAGATGAAAAGGTAAGAAATGTGGAAAAACAAACATAGTTGCAATTATAGAAAACATCTGGAAGAGCCTCATTTTGATCAAGAACGAACGCAGGAATGGTTCAGGAGAGTGAATTCACATCAAGAAATGAAATGTTAATATTGACAGCCCAAGACAGTGGGCTACATACACACTGGTTTACAAAGTCCACTGAACATGTGGGAGAAACAGACATATGTAGATTCTGTAAAACCGAACTGGAAACGGTCACACACCTTGTTGCTGGTTGCGATGCACTAATGGCAGAGGGACTGCATACTGAAAGGCATAATAATGTGGCGAGACTGTTGCACTGGAGATTGTGCAAACATTATAGTATCGAAGTGCCTGAAAAACACTGGAAACTGAGCCACAAAGAATCATAGAAAACTATGAAGTTTATATCACATGGGATTATCCAATACCAAGAGCTCAAAAGATAGATGCTAGAAAACCGGACATAGTGGTCCAAGAAAACAGAAGACAAAAGTAGCACTGATATCGCCACACCTAGTGACTACAGTGTCTTGCGTACACAGAGACACAAAGTCATAAAATACCTTGATCTGCAGGCAGAAGCGAGAGCCATGTGGAAGAAAGATACCCAGACAGTTCCAATAGTAGTAGGAGCAACTGGTCTTATAAAAAAGAATTTACAATCGTATTTGGATAGGTTACCAATTCATGTGGTGCTGCGGTAGCATTGACGCCTCAGTCAGACGCTGTCCGGTTCAATTCTCAGCTAGAGCGTCTTCTGCGTGGAGACATGCATGAATGGGCATACCTTTGTTGAAGGTTGCGTGACAGGGCTGGTAACTCGGCACGTAAAAATCAACTACCAATCATTAGCGGACCGGAGTTCCGCTGTGGCAACCCCTAATCGGGAAAAGCCGAAAGACACAACAACAACCAATTCATGTAACACATACAAACTGAATTCATGTAACACATAAAAACTGTAGAAGGAGTCATTACTGGGCACATTGCGGGTGCTACGAAGAGCACTTTTGGCTAACAGAGTGAAACAATACTAATTTCACGATCTTTAATCATACTTTGACTTGGGAATGGGGTCCATTCCAGTCATGGTATTAGAAACCCAAAAGACTTGGAGAAATTAAAGACGTCTGAAAGACTTCGTTCTGTAAAGATAATACTAGAGTGGTCTGTGGACATCCAAGATACGGAGTATATCTTCCCCCTCATTTTTAGGTTCAGGATAGAAAATGGAGATGGAAAGTTTGGCTTACAGTAAATTTGGATAACACTTTAGGGATTAAAAAAAAAAAAAAAAAAAAAAAAAAAAAAAGGTTTATTTCACAAAGGAACGAACCCTGTCTCTATGGAAAATGAGCTACGGTTAACTCACCTAACAGCTTACAGCATGGATACTAA
This sequence comes from Protopterus annectens, assembly GCF_019279795.1. Lineage (NCBI taxonomy): Eukaryota > Metazoa > Chordata > Ceratodontiformes > Protopteridae > Protopterus > Protopterus annectens. The sequence goes on from NC_056733.1 coordinate 1,440,492,760, forward strand.
TCTTAGTGAAGTTAATGCAATCAGTAAAACACACTTCCCATGGCAAGAACCTCAATTCAGACAGATTAGCTGGTTTGAATGGAGCTTCTCTAACACAAATTAAAATTCTCAAAGTACAGTTTTGTACCTACCATAAATGTAGATGTTCGAGTGCTAATACAGCTGCAGTAATCACGGATGGGTTTTCTGCCGTCAGGCGGGTCCTCGGTCGGCCGAATTCCAAAGTCTAGGTCCGGCGTCGGTTGTTGTCGCATTCTTTCCTGACGTCAGTGAGGCAGGGGTATACAAGACACAGCCAACGCCATTTTCTTCAGTCTTTCTTGCCCCAGATGTCAGGTGCCCCCAGGAGGAAGGCAATACATAAATTATAATTATATACATGAAATGCAATATAATCAAAAATCAGTAGTTGCAAGCAAATATACCATAGAAGGATAACCCAATCAGGTTGTATGAAGAGGGGTTAGGCCCTAGACCTTTACCAAGAGGGGAAGGAGGGGGGGGGGGACTGTACTGCAGCTGCATTAGCACTCGAACATCTACATTTATGGTAGGTACAAAACTGTACTATGTTCATCGTGCATACAGCTGCAGTAATCACAGATGGGTAGAATCCCAAAGCTACGCACAGGGTGGTAGGCACTAGATGGAACTGGGATGAGCCAGAATGCCCTGCAACACAGCAGTGGCAAAGCCTGCTCTAGTTTTGGAATATAAAGGCAGGTGGTAGTGTTTTGTGAAGGTATGCACAGAACTCCAAGTGGCTGCCTCCAAAATATCTTTGGTAGGAACTCCTCTGAGGAAGGCTGTAGAGGTAGCTGTGGCCCTGGTGGAGTGGGATCTGATGCCTGTAGGGACAGATTTTCCATGATAGGAGTAACAAAACCGTATGCAGTGGCCTATCCATTTTGAAATTGTCTGTTTGGTAACTGGCTTCCCTTGAGCTCCTACAGCATAGGACACAAAAAGTTGTTCCGATTTCCTGAAAGGCTTTGTTCTGTCCAAATAATAACGTAGCTGTCTATGGATGTCTAAGGAGTGTAGCAGCCTTTCCCCTTTGTTTTGAGGATTGGGGTAAAAGGTAGGCAAGTGTATGGCTTGATTTAAAGCTACCCTGGATACCACTTTAGGCATAAATGACGGGTTGGTTCGAAGGGAAACCCTGTCCTGATGGAAGATGAGAAAAGGCTGCACAGCCATGAGGGCTTGTAGTTCCGAAACCCTACGAGCTGAGGTAATGGTCAGAAGGAAAGCTGTTTTCCAGGACAAATATTGCAAATCTGTTGAGGCAGCTGGTTCAAAGGGAGGCAATGTTAATTTTTCTAGAATGTAATTAAGATCCCAGGCTGGAATTGGTTGTTTCCTTGGTGGTCTTATATTCTTAGCCCCTCTGAGGAACTGTCTTAAGAATGGGTGAGAAAATAAGGGTGGATCTGTGTTGAATTCTGCAGAAATGGCTGAGGCATGGATTTTTATGGAGGAAAATGAAAGTCCACTGTTCAGCAGCTCAGCTAGATACTATAATACCTGAGGCAAATTCAGTTTTCTAGGGTCCTGGCCTTTTTTCTCATTCCAAGAGCAGAACCGTTTCCATTTTGCGGAGTAAGCCTTTCTAGTAGATGGCCTTCTGGCCTCCAAAATGACATCCTGCACCTCCAAAATGACATCCTGCACCTCTTTGGGGAGTAGAGTCTGTTGTGGTGTTAGGGAATTTTCCATGCAGCGAGATTGAGTGTTTTCAGCTGACAGTGAAGACTTTTGTAGCTGTGCTGAGTCAGCAGAAGAGGCATTAGAGGTAGGGACCAGGGAGGAGTATGTGTTAGGCTCCTCAGGAGTGGGTACCAGTGTTGTCTTGGCCAGTCTGGAGCAATCAGTATCATCTTCGGTCTGTCTGCTCTTGCTTTCAAGAGCACCTTGGGCAGAAGAGGCAGAGGTGGGAAAGCGTAAACTGTCCATGCTGTCCAACTGAATGAAAGGGCGTCCACTCTCCAGGCCTTCGGATGAAAGGTCCTTGAACAAAACTTTTCCAACTGATGATTCCTGTGGGAGGCGAAGAGATCTATGTCTGGCCTCCCCCACGCTTGGATTATCTTTGTAAACACTTGAGGATGCAACTTCCATTCGTGTGGATCTGTCATATTTCTGCTTAGATTGTCTGCCAGCGTGTTTTCCAAACCTGGCAAGTACTGTGCTTGGAGTTCGATTTGCCATTCCAGAGCCAAGTTCCAAAGTGTCATGGCTAGTCTGCCCAGGGGGTATGAATGTGTTCCTCCTTGTTTGTTTATGTACCACATTACTGTAGTGTTGTCTGTTCTTATCAATAATTGTCCTGGATGCAGGAAGTCCTTGAAAGCTGTAATTGCATTTATCACTGCTAGCATTTCTTTTTGATTGATGTGATGGTGCTTTTCCTTTTGGGACCATTTGCCCTGAATGCACCTGTCTGTCATATGCGCCCCCCTGGCGTAATCTGAGGCGTCTGTTGTGATTACTTGATTTGCTTGAGGCTTGCAGAATGGGAGACCTGTGTTTGTTTGACATGCTTGGGCCCACCATAGAAATTCCTTTTGCAAACATGGAATTATTGGTATTATTGCTTCCAAACTGTGGCTGTGCTGAGACCAAAGGTTTTTTAGGTACCACAGAAGTTTCCTCATATGCAACTTTGCACATGGGATTAAAAGAATGCAAGATGCCATGAAGCCCAGAGCCTGCAGGATTTTCCTTGCAGTAAGCCTGGTACAATTTGCTAGTATTTTGAAGTACTGAGTTAGTTGCCCCTGTTTTTCTGGCGTAAGATAGGCCATCTGGGTGTTTGTGTCCAAGTTGGCACCCAGGAAAGTTATTTTCTGAGATGGTGTTAGCCTGGATTTCTCTTTGTTGATTGTGTATCCCAGAGAATGCAGTAACCGTGTTACATAAGCCAGATGTTCCAGAAGTATGTGCTTGCTGTCCGCTTGGATCAGGCAGTCGTCCAAATAAGGGTAAATTTGTATCCCTTGAAGTCTGCAGTAGGCAATTACTGATGCCAGGCATTTCGTGAATACTCTGGGCGCATTAGATAAGCCAAAGGGCAATGCAGAGAATTGATAGTGTATTGAACCTGCAAGAAATCTGAGGTATCTTCTGCAGCTTTGTCTGATTGGGACATGCAGGTATGCCTCCTTGAGGTCCAATGTTACCAGCCAAAACTCCTTGTCCAGCATGGGAAGAAGCTGCTGTAATGTGAGCATCTTGAATTTTGGTACGAGTAAGAATGTGTTTAGGGTGGATAAGTCCAAAATGGGTCTCCAGTCGGTTCCTTTCCTTGGTACCAGAAATAGCCTGGAGTAAAAACCTTGACCTTGCTCGTGAATAGGTACCTCTTGAATAGCTTTCATGTCTATGAGCTTTGAAATTTGTAGTTGTGCCTCTGCCCTTTGATTGTGTGGCAGGTTTGGCATGCCTCTCATTTTTGGAAGTGTGAAAATGAAATCTGTAGCCTCTGTTTATAACGTCCAGGATCCATTTGTCTGTTGTGACAATATGCCAATTTCTTGTAAATAATGCCAGTTTTCCTCCCAAGGGTGCTGCCAGCTGAGACTTGCTTGGCATGGAAAGGAGGAAGTCATTGGGTTTGTTTCCTGTATTGTTGTGCACTGTCTTCGACACCTCTTGGTGCTGGAGTTTGCCATTGCCTGCCTCTATGATCCTTGTGATTGTCCTCTGCCCCTTGTGCGCCTGTATCTACCTCTTTGGGGCTTGTCCGTGGCTGGAAGGGACCAGTTTTTAAAGGCCAATTTCTGCTAAAACGTGGTGGTTGAACCTGTAGAAAAGCTTTGACAGTTTGCATAGATTTGGCTTTTTCTTCCATTTTCCGTAGTATCTCCTCAGCATTAGTACGAAATAACACATCCTTTTGTAAAGGAGCATCTAATAGTTTAGCTTTCACATGATCAGGCAAAATTTGTTCCCTAAGCCAGGCATGTCTACGAATGACTGATCCTGTAACAGCAGCTCTACTTGAGGCCTCTAGGGCATCATAGCCACATTGTAAGGTGTGTTTACCCACTTGTTCTGCACTATGCATCATATCCTGCAACTCCTTCAAGTCTGGTTGTTCAGGTTGAGACATTTTATTTCTTAATTGTGATAACAGAAACTGCTGATATTTAAGCATATGAAACTGACAATTTAAGGCCCTCATGGCTAGGGTGCCGAGGTATATACCTTTTTTCCCCACCTTTCTAAGGATCTTGACTCTCTTTCAGAAGGTAGTGGATTCTTAGCAGTAGAGGCCTTCATTCCCTTGGGGCCTTGAGAAATGGTTTCAGGGTCAGCATTATGGCTTTTGTAAAGAAATTGGTGAGAGTTAGGAACTCTGTAGTACCTATCAGGCTTGACTGGGGCAGGAGGCAGGGAATCCGGATTAAGGCAAGCCTCCGAATAAACATCATCAAGTATGTCCAAGACATGAGGTATCGCCAGAGGTCTGTGTTGAGGTAACAAAAGAAATTCCCCAAGTCTTTTCTTGAATCAGAAAAGTCTTGGCCTTCCCAATGGAAGTGTTCCCTCAAGGTCTGCAAGGTTTCCCCAAAAGAAAAATCCTCAGGAGGAGATACAGAAGGAATGGACTGCTCTGCATCAGAATCTTCAAAAGGGGAGTAAGAGTGTTCCTCTACATCAGAATGTTCTGAAAAATGGAGCCCTGATCAGAAGAGGGAGAATCTTCCTCCACTCTGGGTCTCTTGTCTGGAGGGGGTTGGGAACCCCTGATAAGACTAATTAAATCCTCAGCCATTTTAAGCATCTGCTTTTTAGGCATGGGGCCTGGAGATGGGCCCTGTGCAACAGGCCTCTTGGGATGCCTGGCTGATTTGGACTTGGTAAAGGCCTTAATGGAAAAGGAAGATGAGGGTCTAAAGACACCATGGGTGGAAGTGGACCTGTCCACATTAGGAGGCTCAACGCTCACAGTGGCTTCGGTGGTTGTAGTCTGGGTCTGGGCCGAGGTACCTGCAGTCTCGGTTACAGAAGACACCGCCAAAGAAGTGTCGTCGGTAGTCAGGGACTGCATAGGCGTCTCGCTGAGAACCGGACCACGTGTAGCCGGTTTTGGCGTGGTGTCTTTGGGGACCGCAGACCTCGCGTGTCGGTCCTTGTCCTTACGTTTTTTGGACAAAACGGTAGTCGGAGTCCAAGACGACATTTTATAATCAAAGGCTGTACCCAAAAAGTGTTGGGCGAACTCCGCCCAAAACTTAATAGTGCGTTTATTGAAAGTAGAGCAAAAGCGACAGCCCGAGATGTCGTGGTCTGGGCCTAAACAAGGAATGCAGAGGGAATGGAAATCCTTATGCGGTATTTGCTTCCCACAAGAATACAATTGTTAACTTTTTCTGACATCGGTCTGAGGCAAGAAAAGATTCCCCAATGGGGTACTTAGCTTTAATGAAGACTTCGGTTTCCAATTTTTCGTAAATTCAGGAGCTGGCCGACCGGCACTTGCGAACTGTTTCTGCTTCGGGCACCGCGCGGCAAAAAAAGACTGAAGAAAATGGCGTCGGCTGTGTCTTATATACCCCTGCCTCAGACGTCAGGAAAGAATGCGACAACAACCGACACCGGACCTAGACTTTGGAATTCGGCCGACCGAGGCCCCGCCTGACGGCAGAAAACCCATCTGTGATTACTGCAGCTGTATGCACGATGAACATGGACAAATCACCAGTTTTCTTATGCAAAACCACCTTCAAAGCATGAATGGCATGATAATGCATTGAAAGAGGATCCATGGGCAGACATGCTGAAATGGGCAAACAAACCTTTAGCTCCAGTAAAACACTGGAGAGGAATGCTCCTTTATTTTTTTTTATTTATTTTTTTCACTGATATCCAGGGTACTTCAGAAGGTTGCTGGGTATGTTGCTGGCACCAACTAGAATTTGCTAATATATGATTTTCTAGTAGCAGAGTTTCTTGCCTCCATTAGAACCTGTTTCACATCCTCAGTAAACATTTGCCTAAAGGGAATAAAAATCTTATCAGTCGGCTGAAGTTGGCTGGGGTTGGGGTGAATCAAACACCCTAATTTTGTGTGTGCAAATCCATTCTGTGAGGAAGGTTGTGGTAACTGCCCCTGGCCAGTTCCAAAATGGAGAACCACTGTTGACTGGGTCAGATGGAAGGCACCACAATGACCTTGAAGGATTTCTTCTGAATCTTCTGAAGTACCCTGGATATCAGTGAAAAAAAAAAGGAGCATTCCTCTCCAAGGAAAAAAGGCAGCAGCCTTCCGGGCTTTTTGGCATGGAGTCCTGGAGCAGAATCTTGCCAGATGATTGTTCAGAGAGGAGGCAAATAGGTCTACTTGAACTCCCCACAGATGGATCAAATCTTAGAAGACCCCCCCCCCCTGATTTATAGTTTTCATTCATTAGGGTCTGCCTTGGTTCCACTCAGCTTCTCTGCCATACAACTTTGGACAGAATGTAGGATGCCTGCAGAGCGAGACTGTGCTGTGGAGCTACATCCCCAAGCTTAAACAGTTTGCAAAGGGGGTAGAATCTGGTTGCAAAGGGGGTATAACCTGGTCTCCCTTGCTTGTTGATGTCCCACATGACTATGGCATTGTCTGCACCAACTTGTAGTCCAGAGGGCCAAAGATTATGCAATGGGTTGTCTTGATCAGGGCAAGCATTTAGGTGTTTGCATCTGTCTTTGGTGTCCCACACATCCTGCACTTTTATGCCTTCTGAAACTGCTCCCCAAGCAAAGTGCAAGGCATTTGTGGTGACTGCCTGCTTCAGAGAAGGGAAGAAGGGGAAACCAGAGCAGAGAAATTTGCTGTCTCCATCAAGAGATCTCTCCTCTGTCAAACCCCAGCAATTGAGTTTCAAACGAAAGGATGTTGGTGATGGTACCAAAGATACAATGAGATCTGAAGTATCTTTCATGTGGAGTCTTGCCAGGGTATCATGATAATCAGATGCCATGAGACCTAAAATCCTGAGGTATTCCCCTCGCAGTGGCCAAAGTCTATCAGGAAAACCTTAGAAAGAGGTAGATTTTTCCAGTGGAAGAATTCTTTGAATAAATGTGTCTAGCTGACGCCCCAGAAAGTACAGTTGTGTACACCTACCATAAATGTAGATGTTAGAATGTCTTCACTGTTGCAGTCATGACTGTAGGGTTCTCCCCTGCCGGCAGGCAGCCCTCGGTCGGCCAGAATCCCAAAGTCTGGGTCCGGCGTCGGCTGTTCAACCATGCTCCCTGACGTCAGAACGCTAGGAGTATAAAGCTGACAGCCGACGCCATCTTCTCCAGTTTTTCTTGCCCCAGATGTCAGGAGTCCCAAAATGAAAAAGGTCCCTTAACCTTTGCAAATACACCACAGAAGAATGGTGAAAAAAGGAAATATGCAAAAGTAAAAATAAGAGGGGACGGGAGGGAGGGTAACCCAGACTGCAACAGTGAAGACACTCGAACATCTACATTTATGGTAGGTGTACACAAAACTGTACTATGTTCATCGTGTTTCACTGTTGCAGTCATGACTGTAGGGTAGAATCCCAAAGCTGAAAGAAAGGGAGGTGGTCATAAAGAAGAAGGGGCGGCTACAAGGCCCTGCAAGACTGCAGAGGCAAAGCCTGCCCTAGACTTAGAGTAGAGTAGAGTAGAGAGGTAGATTTGTAGTGCTTAGAAAAAGAATGCACAGAACTCCAAGTTGCAGCTTCCAAAATGTCTTTGGTAGGAACTCCCCTGAGGAAGGCCGCAGAAGTGGCAGCAGCTCTGGTGGAATGAGTCTGTATACTCCCTGGGATTTGCTTTCCATGGTGTGAATAACAAAATCTGATTCCATGAGCAATCCATTTAGAAATGGTCTGTTTTGAAATGGCTTTACCCTGGGAACTTGAAGCATAAGAAACAAACAATTGTTCTGATTTTCTGATGTCCTTGGTTCTGTTCAGGTAAAAACGTAGTTGTCTGTGTACATCCAAGGAATGTAAGATCCTTTCCCCTTTATTTTGAGGAGTGGGGAAAAAGGTTGGCAAGTGGATAGTTTGATTTAAAGCCACTTTGGAAGCCACCTTAGGCATGAAGGTAGGATTAGTCCTCAAAGATACTCTGTCTTGATGAAAAATATAAGGTTCCACAGCCATAAGAGCTTGTAACTCTGAAACTCTCCTGGCAGAGGTTAGGGCTAACAGGATAGCTGTACAGCTTCCAAGATAAAAACTTGATGTCAGAAGAGGCAGCAAGGCTCAAAAGGAGGCAAGGTTAGTTTTTCCAAAACATAGTTGAGATCCCAAGCAGGAATAGGAGGAGATCTAGGAGGTCTTAAGTTCTTAGCTCCTCTGAGAAACTGTCTCATGAGCTGGTGGGAAAAGATGGGAGGGTCTGAATTATAATGAGCAGAAATAGCAGAGGCATGTATCTTAATGGAAGAGAAAGAGAGACCCTTATGAAAGAGATCTGTCAAGTAAAGTAAAATTAAAGTAATGTTAGGAAGAAGAGGATCAGAATCCTGAGCCTGCATCCAGGAACAAAATCTTTTCCATTTTCCTGCATAAGATTTTCTAGTGCTAGGACGTCTGGCTTCTAAAATGACATCCATAACCTGCTTGGGTAGGAAAGAAGAAATCAAAGGCCCTGGATTAACCAGGCCACCAAGCTGAGAGTTCTGACATGAGAGTGTAGAACCTGACCCTGATGTTGGGACAGAAGGTTCGAAGACTGAGGTAAAACCCAAGGGGGCTCCAGGCATAGGTTTTTTAGAGTTGGATACCAAAACTGCCGAGGCCAATTTGGAGCCAGCAAGATTATCATCTTGGGCTTGTCCTGTTTTATCTTCAATAAAACCCGTGGAAGAAGAGGAAGAGGCGGAAAGGCATATCCCGAGAGGTTCCTCCAACTGAATGACAGGGCATCCACTTTCCAAGCTTCTCTGTGGAAAGTCCTGGTGCAAAAATTCTGTAGTTGATGGAGATGGGATGCAAAGAGGTCTCTGTGAGGACATCCCCAGACTGCTGTTATCATCCTGAATATTTTGGTGTCCAGCATCCACTCGTGTGGATCCGAAAGGTTTCTGCTCAGACTGTCTGCCAGGAAGTGTTGTTTCCCTGGTAGAAACTGAGCTTGAAGATCCAGATTGCAAGCTAGAGCTGTCCCATAGATCCATGGCTAGTCTGCAAAGGGGGTAGGAATGAGATGCCCCTTGCTTGTTTATGTACCGCATAACTGTGGTGTTGTCTGTCCATATTAGTAGTTGTCCTGGTTGTAAAAGATTCCTGAAGGCCAATAGAACTTTCTGTACGGCTAACATTTCCTTTAAGTTGATATGCAGGTGCTTGTGATCCTTTGTCCAAAGGCCCTGCAAACAATTGCCCTGAAAATGGGCTCCCCAAGCATAATCCGAGGCGTCCGTGGTTAGAATCCGAGTGGCAGGAGGCAGACGGAAGGGTTTCCCTTTGTTTAGAGCACATGCCCTGGACCACAAAAGAAATTCCTTTTGAAGGCAAGGAAGGATGGAGATCAGTATGTCTAAACTGTGGCAATGCTGAGACCATACACTTTTAGGTACCACTGTATTTTCCTCATGTGTAGTCTTGCATATGGTACGAGAAGGATGCAGGAGGCCATGTAACCCAAAGCCTGCAGGAATTTCCTTGCAGATAGTGGAGTTAAAGTTGCCAAGGTTCTGAAAGTTGAAGCCAGCTGTAATTGTTTTTCGGATGTCAGAAATGCCATCTGGGTTGTGGTGTTTAGAAGTGCACCCAAAAAAGTTATTGGTTGTGATGGTGTCAAATTTGACTTTTTTTATGTTTACAGAGAATCCCAGGAACTTGGAGGTTCTGTACAAATTCTAGATGCTGGAGTAAGACATCCTTGCTGTTTGCCTGAATTAGACAATCGTCCAGATAAGGGTAAATTTGAATTCCCTTGAGTCTGCAGTAAGCTACTACTGGAGCCAGGCATTTGGTGAAGACCCTGGGTGCAGTAGACAATCCAAAGGGCAGCGCAGAGAATTGAAAATGCCTCGATCCGGCCTTGAACCTGAGGTATTTTCTGCGATCCTGCCTGATGGGAATGTGTAAATATGCCTCCTTTAAATCCAAAGTTACCATCCATGCATCTTTGGACAGCATTGGAAGTAGCTGCTGTAGAGTAGGCATCTTGAATTTTGGAATCTCTAGAAAGGTGTTCAAGACCGACAGATCCAGAATAGGTCTCCATGAGTTTTGCTTCCTTGGGACTAGAAAGAGCCTTGAGTAAAAACCTTTTCCCATCGCTGAAAGTGGAACCAGTTCTATGGCATTCATAGCCAAAAGAGCTTCCACCTGGTTTAAGGCCTCCGTCCATTGATGTTTTGGAAGGTCTGGCCATCCGCTTGGCCTTGGCAAGGTATGAAAATGGAATTTGTAACCTCTTAAAACCACATCCAAAACCCATTTGTCTTGGGTTATGCGAGTCCAATTTTGATAAGAGAGAGAGTTTTCCTCCGAGAGGGGCTTCCAGGCAAGAAGTTCCTGTAGCCCAACAGAGTGAGTCATTGAGTTTGTTTCCTTTGAGTTTGTGACCTGTCCTCTCCTCCCCTAGGGGTGGAAGCAGTCCACTGTCTTGGTCTATAAGAAGCTTGTGTTTGAGGCCTTCCTCTGGAGCGTCTATATCTACCCCTCCTGAGGCCTGTCTGAAGTGGGAAAGGACCAATTTTTTGAAGGCCAATTCCTGCTAAATCTAGGTGGCTGTACTTGTAAGAAATCTTTAACTGTTTGCATGGATTTCGCCTTATCCTCCATCTTTTTAATCACCTCTTCAGCTTTTGATCCAAACAAAACATTATGCTGAACAGGAGCATCCAATAATTTAGCCTTTACTTGTTCAGGAAAATTTTGTTCCTTTAGCCATGCATGCCTTCTAATGACTGTGCCAGAGGCCGCAGCCCTACAAGAAGCCTCCAAGGCATCAAATCCACAGTGTAAACCATGCTTCCCAACTTGTTCAGTGGCATGCAATAAGTAATGTAATTCCTTATCATCTGCACAGGCAGAAATGGAAGTAAGCTTTTGTTTTAAAACAGACAAGAGAAATTGCTGGTATTTTAGCATATGAAACTGACAGTTTAAAGCCCTAATGGACAAAGTAGCAGAAGTGTACACCTTTTTGCCCCATCTTTCTAAGGATCAAGAATCCTTTTCAGTAGGAATGGGATTTTTGGCAGAAGCGGCCTTAACTCCCTTAGGACCCTGAGAAATGGTTTCAGGGTCAGCAGAAGGGTTCTTGTATAAAAACTGATGGGAATCAGGAACCCTGTAATATCTATCAGGCTTAACAGGAGCAGGAGGAAGAGAGTCAGGGGTTAAGTTAGCCTCCGAAAAGGCATCATCCACAATATCCAAAACAGGAGGAATAGCCAGGGGTCTATGTTGGGGAAGAAGAAGAAAATTCCTCAGTATTTTCTTAGATTCCGAATACTCCTGTCCTTCCCAATGGAAATGTTCCCTCATTTCATGCAAAGTTTCCCCAAAAGAGAAATCCTCAGGGGGAGAAGCTGAAGGAATGGATTCCTCAGCATCAGAATCCTCATAAGGAGGGAAAGAATATTCCTGATCAGAAGAAGAAACTGAGGAAACAGAAGCCTGATCAGAGGAATCATAATAAACATCCTGCCTTGGCCTTTTATCTGGAGGGGGATGTGAACCCCTAATCATAGTAAGTAAATCCTCCGCCATCTTGAGCAACTGTTTCTGTGACTTGGGAGCCGGTTCAGAAGAGGCCTGTGTTGTAGTCTTTGATTTAGAAGGAGTCTTTGCCTTTGTCTTTGGCTTTGCCTTTATTAGAAGCGGAGTAGACCTGAAAACCCCTTCAGAAGCCGGTACCTGCACAGCGGCTCCGGACCCATCCGAAGGAGCATTGTCCGAAGGTCCTGCAACAGAAATATTTAAAGGCCTGGTTGGCTCCTCATGAGAGTCCGTTTCGGCCGTCTGTTCTGAAATGGCCGACGACAGGGGCTGCAAAAGCGCCTCACTGACGACGGCCGAACCCGAAGCTGGCTCCGCTTGTGCACTATTATCAGATTTGGACCTCGAAGGCCTGTCTTTATCCTTGCGACTTTTGTGAACTCCGGTAGCCGGAACCGTATCCGACGACATTTTATAGTTAAAGTGCCTACCGAAGTAATGAAAAGTAAAATCGTACCTTCGCTTAATTGTACGTTGATTGAACCCAGCACAAAACCGACAACTAGCTACGTCGTGGTCAGGGCCTAAGCAAGGAATACAGTAAGAATGAAAATCCTTAGGAGGTATTTGCTTCCCACATGAAATACAATTATTAACTTTTTCTGACATCGGAGTGGAGCAAGAAAAAAGTTTCCCCAATGGGGTACTTACCTTTGAGTGGAGAAGGAAATCTTCGGACTGAAGTATATCAGAAAAAATCGTCAGGAGCCAGCCGACCGGCACTTGTGAACTGCTATCACCGCACGGCAAGAAAGACTGGGGAAGATGGCGTCGGCTGTCAGCTTTATACTCCTAGCGTTCTGACGTCAGGGAGCATGGTTGAACAGCAGACGCCGGACCCAGACTTTGGGATTCTGGCCGACCGAGGGCTGCCTGCCGGCAGGGGAGAACCCTACAGTCATGACTGCAACAGTGAAACACGAACATCACAATTATGTGCAAGAGAATCAAAAACTACTTTCAATTTCCCAACTCTCACCCAAGTGAGAGGTTCCTGACACACTGAAAAATACTCTGCAAAAGAGAAACAAGTCATCTAAAATATGATAAAATGTGGATATCCTGTAGCCTGCAATGAACTGTAAGTGGAGCTAGACACATTATGAATACTGTTGGTGCACCTGATAGTCAAAAAAAACAGGAGGTAAAGAACTGATAATGTGATCCAGACACAAAAAATCTTTAGAAATGCCTAAAGTCTGGATAAACAGGGATGCGATAAGCATATTTTAAATCTAATGTTACCAGGAAATTAAAATGAGGACAATGCAACAGGTTGGGAAGTGACAGCATTTTGAACTGGAGCACAAACAGTTTTAGGAAGATCCAGAACCAGTCTCCAAGAATAATCTCTCCGACACTAAAACATCCTTAAATAAAAACCTTTCCCAACCTGGTGAGGAAGAACTGGTTCCATCACTCCTTGAGACAGCACGTGTTGAAGAACTGGGGAAAGAGTGGAGTCTTGTCTTGTGATTGAGGAATTACCCCTGGAAAGTAGAGATTTTCTCCTACTTCCATCTGTAACCTTGATGAATGTTCTTCAAAACCAGTTAGTATGAGACAATCTGTTACCAAAGGGAAAAAGTAGAAATTCAGACTTTCTGGAAGGAAAAAAGGACTACCAGGGTGAAAATGTGAGAACAAGGTCCTTAAGCAGTCATTCTGACTTGACTATTTTTTTTTTCCTCTCTTGCCATCTCTTCTTAAACATGTGTTACCCACATTTTGGCTGTAATTTGTTTTTTTGCTGAAAAAAGATGAAGGAATAGAGAATCCCTTAAATTTACAGAGAGAGGGCTGAAAAAATTTCAAGACATTCCCTGGATCAACTTAACATCTGCAGCAGAGAACCCCCCAAACAAAATCTCTAGCCAATGGAAAATTTAATATCTCCAGGGAAACCTGTAGCCATAGCCCTGGTAGTCGCATCAGGTAGGAGTCCATCAGCATGGCACATCTTCACTGGACAATATTTGCCCACTATTCCTTGCAAAAGTGTTCCAAATCTGTCAGATTGCAAGGGCATCCCTTGTGCATAGCCCTCTTCAGGTCACCCCACAGATTTTTTTACTGGATTTAGGTCTGAGCATACGGGCTGGGCCATTCCAAAACTTTCATTTTCTTCTGGTGAGGCCATTCTTTTGTTGATTTAGAATTATGCCTGGGGTCATTGTGTTAAAAAGGTGAAACTCCTCTTCATCTTCAGCTTTCTAGCAGACGCCTGAAGGTTTTGGGCCAAAAGTGACTGGTATTTGGAACTGTTCATAATTCCCTCCACCCTGACTAAAGCCCCAGTTCCAGCTGAAGAAAAACAACCCCAAAGCATGATATTGCCACCACTATGCTTCAACCGTGGGGATGATATTCTTTTGGTGATGCGAAGTGTTGTTTTTGCACAAACGTACCTTTTGGAATTGTGACCAGAAAGTTCAACTTTGGTCTCATCAAATCATAATACAATTTCCCACATGCTTTTGGAGTCTATGTATTGTTTTGCAAATTAATTTTAGCTGGGTCTGGATGTTTTTTGTGTGTAAGAAAAAGGCTTCAGTCTTGCAACCCTACCCCATAGTCCAGACATATGGAGAATACAGGAGATTGTGGTCACATGCAGTACACGACCAGTGCTTGCCAGAAATTCCTGCAGCTCCTTCAGTGTTGCTGTAGGTCTCTTGGCAGCCTCCATGACCAGTTTTTGTCTAGTCTTTTCATCAATTTTGGAGGGACGTCCAGTTCTTTGCAACGTCAGTGTTGTCCCATATTTTCTCCACTTTTTGATGACTGGTTCACTGTGTTCCATGGTATATCCAAGGCTGTGGAATTTTTTTTGTACCCTTCTCCTGAAGGATACCTTTCAGCAATGAGATCCCTTTGATGCTTTGTAAGCTCTCTGTGAACCATGGCTTTTGTTGTAGCAGGCAAATGAGTAAATGTCAGGAAAATCCTACTAGGACAGCTGAACTTTATTTGGGGTTAATCAGAGTCACTTTAATTGATGGCAGGTGTATACCCAAGAAGACTGAATGCTGTAATTAAAATCAAAAGGTTTGCTTCAACAAAAAGTATTAGTTTAAAGGTGTGCACACTTACGCAACCAGCTTATTGTATGTTTTTTATTTTTGATATTTTTCCTCCTAACAGACTTGTTTTCAATTGAATTGTACAGGTTATAGGTCACATTAACAGGTGGGAAAAGTTTTGAAATGATTTACTGTGGTGTCATTTTCTATATCACAAAAACCTGGCATTTTAACAGGGATGTGTACACTTTTTATATCCACTGTGAGTGGAATACAGCATTCTAAGATAGAGCGGTTAAGGATAGGAGATGGCATCAGCCGCTAGTTTAAGACATTCTGTTGGCAAGTTGTCAG
Source organism: Protopterus annectens (assembly GCF_019279795.1). Classification (NCBI taxonomy): domain Eukaryota; kingdom Metazoa; phylum Chordata; order Ceratodontiformes; family Protopteridae; genus Protopterus; species Protopterus annectens. The sequence continues at coordinate 1,440,507,857 of NC_056733.1, forward strand.
CTGCTATAGTTGTAGGTTTAAGTTTGCTGAGCAATTTTTTTTTACGGTACAAGTTTTGAATAGGGTTTTAAAGGAGAAGGTACTGTTTGCATTAGGTGCCAAAGGGATGGTTACTGGTGCAGTGCTGTTTTTATTTTTGAAAGTGATAGTATGGAATTCAGTAAAGTACTTGCTTAACTATGTTGCAGTACTATGCAGATTACTTGTGGTTGATGAGGTTGCTGCAGATGGTTGACCAGGTTGGAAGAGTTTTTTTTTTTTTTTTTTTTTTTTTTTTTTTAAATCGCAGACCAGAATCTCTTTCTGGGTTGTTTTGGCGTTTTTGATGAATGTTAATGTGGTCATTTTTTTTTGTCCTGTTTAAATATGCTTTTTTGGCTAAGTTTCTAAAGTTGGCAAGTTTCAGAGTTAGTTTGAAATCGTGTATGCCACTGAGGCCAGGCTTTAGTTTAAGTAGTAGTCTGCTTGACTTTGATCTTTTAGTTCTACATGGTGCTAGTTTCTTTAATATATTGAGAAAAATATTTCTTTAATATATTGAGAAAAGTGGAGTCGAAAAAATAATCTACAGCAGCATCTAGGGATAAAGATTTGAGTCCAGTGACAGTTTGCAGGGAGTTTGAGGATTAACATTGTTTTGGCTATGGACCTGTTGGTAGATAGGATTTAGTCTACTCTAGTTGCAGTTTGTATTATCCGGGTGAAGCTGTGCAGGTTGAAGTTAGCAGGGTTTCAGAGCTGCAAGTAAGTCAGTATTAAAAAGTCACCCATTATGATTGTTTCATGATGAAAAGTAAAGGATGTCCAGTGGAGAATGTCTAACTGTAGTGAGATTTCCTAGGACTATAGATACCTATGACGACTAGATGTTTTGAGTCGATTAAGTTTGCAAAACGGCATCTTAGAATTATTGAATTCTGTGGTGTTTTGTTACTGACATTCTAGTATGAGATTAATGGCTATTCCACCTCCCCCCTCCACATTTGTTTTTTTCTGTCCAGTCTATGTATGTTATTGCCTGGAAGAATAACGTCATTATTTATTGCTGGCTTTAGCAGTGAGAGACTGGCGTGAAGTTCATGTATTTTGTTAACTACGCTCCTGAGATTCAGGTTGAGGAGTAAAAGGTTAGATCTCTTCTAGGCTACATTTAAGGCACTCTGGGGTTGTAATGTGGATAGGTTGAGGGGTTCCCATAGATTGGCTTTAGGGCCAGGGTTGGGCGCACTCGAGAAGCTATATGTATGGGCGAGTGAGAGCTGCGCGGTGTAGTTTGCAGAAGTGTACCTATATGCAACGATCTAATGTAGGTAGTAAAGGCTGGTGTTATCACAAAGTTGATGAGTTCTGGTTGCAGTGGATAAGGGAATGGAGTAGTATGGGAGGAGAAAGCAATGGATGGTTGACTGTGATGAGAGGTTAGATGAGCAGCCAGTGAAAGAAGTACAAGGGAAATTATATACAAAAGTGACATTTTTATGATTGGAATGCTGAGAAGTTACTACTTTCACTTAAAATTCTAATTACAGTAATGTGTAAATGATATTGGGTTTTGGTACTGAATAGAAGATTACTGCAGTATAGTAGGTGGTTACTGGTTAAATGGAAAGACTGGAGGTGAGACAGGAAAGAACTAACATGAGTGAGCAGATAGGATCTGATAAGTGAAGTGTGAAGTAGTGTTTTTTGTAAGAAATAAATTTAGATGCACTCGGGGGGGGGGGTGGAAATTGGGGTAGGGTAAGGGAATTAGTGGGCAGAACCTGGCCACACTAAGCACCAATCTAAAATTTAAAAAAATTATTATTATTATTATTATTATTATCAGTAGACTAGTGGACAGCAGGTTAAGTGTCAGTATACGCAGAAACAACAGTACTGCAGGCTGCACTAACAGAAGGAATAACTTTTACTGTATCAGTCCAAAGTGTGCAAGAAAGAAAAAGAAAAAAAAACGACCTAAAGGAAGGCTGACTTGTATATTTGGGTAGCCTACTTTACTCACTTTGAATAAGGGAGAAAAAAAAAAAAGACATCAGGTAGCGGGAAAAGTCAAAACAACTTCTAAACCCCTATAGGGGGGATACTTGTGTGGAGATGACCATTAGGTTAAAGGCCAGCACACTAAGCTGTGGGATGCAAGCAGCTACAAATATATATATATATATATATATATATATATATATATATATATATATATATATATATAAATAAATATATATATATTTTTTTTTTATATATTTTGCACACACATACGCTTAGAATGAAAGCCCATCACTGCTTGACACAGCTTCACTGGTGGGGCTATTTATGGCAATGACACAGGGGAAAACATGGATCAAATGGACACGAAGGAAGAACTAGAGAGAAAGTGCTTAAGCCTCCTAACTTCAGCCATTCAAGTCGACCCACTCACTACAATATCATTTCCTGACAGTTTAAGAGGAAGTGGATCAAATGGTTTTCAAAAAAACAGAAAACAGTGCAAGAAACTTCTCTGTGTGGAACATTTTCAATCCATATATATGTATCTAGTTAAATCACTGTATATTAAATCAGATAATGGCAGTAGAAGTGGCAAACAAACTTGTCCCAAGTCAAAAAAAATATATAATTTGAAATATTATACAGAATAATTAAGTATTCGAAAGTAATCCAAGCAATGTATCCTTTATTAAGCACACAGACAAGCGAACCTAGTAAAATAAAAATACCAGGAGCAATAGTTTCCTCACAAGCTTTTTAACTACATTTGTAATATATACAATTTTTATAAGGCAAGGGAGTGGTTTATAGTGCTGTAAAACAAAGTGTTATTGGTATACAGGTTAAATTCACATCCATTATATGAGAACATATACACCTAAGACCATATGGCAATCTAAAATTATACATACATATACACTTTGCAAGCAAAAAAAAAAAATCCATTGTAAAAATCGTATTCTATTTTCATAACCTATTAACAAAGATAGCTTTCATCCTTCTAGACTTCTTCAGGTCTGTCTACAAGAACCCTAAAAACTAGCTACAAAAATATTACTGTATAATTATTATTACACATAATTCTGAATAAAGTAGAAAAAGGTACAAGAAAAAGAAAAAATGTATGATGGAAACAAAATACACTTATATTAAATCTGATTTAACATGGTATTTAAACAAACTAAGAATAAAATAAAAAATAAAATTAGTCATGTAAATAATGTGGCAATTTTCCAAGTTCCAGTACACTTAGGTGAGCAGTAGTAGTTTAGTCCAGGCTTCCTAAGAGAGTTCAGCTTCAATTGTCACGAGTTCAAATTTCTCCAGCATATTCGGGACGTCTCCCTCAAGATCACCCATGTCTATCAAATCCAGTATCTGGAACTTAAAACCTGGGTGTCTTTTATGAAGTCTTTTGGCTAGTGAATTATTTCTAGATCCAGAGCAGATTTCTACCAGATGACACGAAATCTTAAGCTTGCCCCCATAAAATGCATCACATTCATTGCACTGTGCCCTATAAATTACTTGTGTAGTGTTACCATCAACCCATGCACCGGTCTTAATTATTTTCTTTAAATAAGGGCAATAGAAACTATCACCTTGCTGTATAAATATACAAAACGCACAATTAACTTCACATCTTTTAGCATTTCTCTCATACTACTTGAACTTAAGAAAGTACAGTTGTGTACACTTACAATAAATGTAGCTGTTAAGAGTGTATTCACTGTTGCAGTCATCACATTTGGGTTATCTGCCTGCAGGCAGCCCTCAGCCAGTCTGAATACCAGAGTCTTTGGATTTCTGCGTTGGATGCGGTCGCTTGTTCCATGTCAGGTTTATAAAACATGCAGCCGATGCCATTACATCAGTTTTTCTTGCCCCAGATGTCAGGTGCCCCACAATAGGAAGCAATTATATGGTAATAAATATACCAACAAGAAGGAAAGGTAGAGCCAAGAGAAGTCAGGGAGCTGGATGGAGGGTAACCAGGACTGCAAAAGTGAATACACTCGAACATCTACATTTATGGTAAGTGTAGACAACTGTACTATGTTGTGTTTCACTGTTGCAGTCATCACATTTGTGTTGATTCCCAAAGCTAAGGAAGGGAGGAGGAAGTTAAAGAGCATTAGGGCCAGCTATTAAAGGATAGGCATGGTGAAGGTATGTACAGAGCTCCAGGTAGCAGCTTCTAGGATGTCCCTGGTAAGGACTCCTCTGAGAAATGCCACAGAGGTAGATGCAGCCCTGGTGGAATGTGATCTTATCCCCTGTGGGGTAGGTTTTCCATACTGCTTGTAGCAGAAATTAATGCAATGGGCTATCTATTTGAAAATGGTTTGCTTTGAAATGGCCTTCCCCTCTGCCCCTGCAGCAAAGCCAACTAGCGACTGTATGGATTTTCTGAGAAGCTTAGTCCTGTCCAAATAGAATCCAAGTTGTCTGTGCACATCCAAAGAGTGCAGTATTCGTTCCCCTTTGTTTTGTGGATTAGGGAAAACATTAGGCAAATGAATGGACTGATTTAGGGCCACACTAGGCACCACACTTTGGGCATAAAGGATGGATTAGTCCTGAGGGAAACCCTGTCCGCATGGAAGATAATGAAGGGTTCCACTGCCATGAGGGCCTGCAATTCAGATACCCTTCTTGCTGAAGTGATGGCTAGAAGGAAGGCTGTTTTCAAAGAAAGGAATTTCAACTCCGCTGTTGCAGCTGGCTCAAAGGGGGGGGGGTGAGCTTTTCCAATACAAAGTTAAGGTCCAAGGCTGGAGTGGGAGCTCTCCTGGGGGGGGGGGTCTTAAATGTTTGGCCCCTCTAAGGAATGTTTTTAGCAATAGGTGAGAGAAGAGGGGTTGCTCAGTATTTTAATGTGCTGAAATGGCAGAGGCATGAATTTTAATTGATGAGAAGGATAGGCCCTTTTAGTGCATTTCTGTTAAGTACTGTGGAATATGAGGTAAGCTGGGCACCACTGTGCCCATCCCAAGCCTGGCTCCAGGAACAGTATCTTTTCCACTTTTCAGCATAGGATTTTCTAGTACTAGGCCTCCTTGCCTCCAGAATGACATCCAGCACCTGCTTACTGAAGGATTCTAGAGGGTTTGAAGCTGAGGGTGCAGAATCTGGCCCGCCTGCTGGAACAGCAGGGAAGGGGTCTGAGGCAGGTGCCATGGTTGTAGCAGTGTCATACTGTGCAAGAGGGGGTACCATTGCTGGTGTGGCCAGTCTGGTGCAATCAGTATTGTCCTTGGCTTGTCCTGTTTGATCTTCAGTAGAACCTTCGAGAGGAGAGGCAGAGGGGGAAAGGCATAAACAGAGAGGCTTTCACAGGTAAAGGACAGGGCATCAACTTTTCAAGCTTGACTGTGGGGAGTTCTTGTGCAGAATTTGTTCAACTGGTAGTTCTGAGGGGAGGCAAACAGGTCTACTTCTGGAGTCCCCCATTTGTTCAAGAGGTTGAATATCTTGGGTTCTAGTTTCCATTCGTGTGGGTCCATGAGATTTCTGCTTAAGTCTGCCAGTGAATTTAGTTTGCCTGGCAGGAATTGTGCTTGTAGGTGTACCTGGTAGCTCAAGGCTGTGTTCCACAGAGCCATGGCTAGTCTGCAGAGAGGGTATGAGTGGGTTTCCCTCTGCTTGTTTATGTACCACATAACTGTGGTGTTGTCTGTCTTTACCAATAGTTGTCCTGGAAGACTACGGTCTTTGAAGGCTGTCAGAGCATTCTGTACAGCTAGCATTTCTTTTTGATTGATATGCAGGTGCATCTGCCTCAGGTTCCATTTGCCCTGAATGCACTGCCCTGCCATGTGAGCCCCCCATGCATAGTCTGATGAGTCTGTTAGGGTTTGGACAGCAGGGGGTAGAGTGAAAGGGAATCCCTTGTTGTGGTAGCAGGCCTCTGCCCACCAAAGGAACTCTGTCTTCATACAAGGAATGATAGAAATCATGGTTTCCAAGTCCTGAGAATGTTGACACCATACGCTTTTTAGATACAACTGGAGTTTCCTCATTTGCAGTCTTGCATATGGAATTAGTAGAATGCAAGAGGCTATGAACCCCAGAGATTGCAGCATTTTCCTTGCAGATAGCTGGGGTTTTGTGGCCAATAGTTAGAAGTAGGTTGTCAAATAGACTTGTTTCTCCGGAGTGAGGAATGCCATCTGGGAAGTTGTGTTCAAGCTTGCGCCCAGGAATACAAATCTGTTGGCAGGATACTAGGTGAGATTTCTTTTTGTTGATGGTGTACCCCAGTGAGGTTAGAAGTTTCTTTACAATTGCCAGCTGTTGTAATAGCAAGTCCTGGCTTTCTGCCTGAATCAGAAAATTATGGGTAAATTTTAATATTTCTATGCCTGCAAAATGCAATGGCTGGAGCTAGACACTGAACAGTCTGGGCGCAGTAGATAAGCCAAAGGGAAACAGAGAACTGAAAGTGCATGGACCCCGCCCTGAAACGTACATCTGCAGGATCCTTTTATTGGGATGTGCAGGTAAGCTTCCTTTAAGTCTAGGGTTGCCAGGCATCCTTGGCTAGCATAGGAAGAAGTTGTTGAAGAGTTAGCATTTTGAATTTTGGAACCACCAGAAAAGTGTTGAGAATAGAGAGGTCCAGGATAATATGCCAGGAGTTGTCCTTTCTGGGTACCAGAAAAAGTCTTGAATAAAAACCTTGCCCCCTTTGTTCTGCTGGGATGGGTTGAATAGCCCTGATACTGAGAAGAGAGAGAACCTGCTGTTGAGCCTCCGCCCACTGATTTGGGGGTAGGTCTGGCCAACCATTTGGGGTTGATAGTGTGTGGAAGTGGAATATGTATACTTTGGTAACTATGTTCAAAACCCATTTGTCCTGGGTAATGAGTTCCCAGTTTTTTGCATGCAGGGCGAGCTTTCCTCCTAAGGGAGAACGTAGTTGAGCAGGGCTTGGAAGGATTAAGGCTAAGCTAAGTCATTGCGCCATTTTTCCATAGTGGGGAGGCTTACTACTCCCTGCTTTGGAAGTGGGAGTCCCCCACTACTTAGATCTATGCGTAGCCTGAGACTGCAGCCTGGGTGGTCTGCTGTTCCTGGGTTTGGACTGAGAAGGTCTGGAAGTGACTGGAAAGGACCAGTTCTTTGAAGGCCAATGCCTACTGAATCTGGGAGGCTGTACTTGTAGGAAATCTTTAACAGTTTGCATAGATTTAGCTTTTTCCTCAATCCTTTTGAGGACGTCTTCTGCTTTGTTGCCAAAAAGGCGGTCTTGATTTAAGGGAGCATCCAGTAATTTAGCTTTAACATGATCTCGTAAGTTTTGTTCCTTAAGCCAAGCATGCCTTCTAAGTATAGACCCAGTGACAGCAGCCCTGCAAGATGCCACACTGCAAAGTATGTTAACCAATTTGTTCTGCAGAATGCATTAAATCTTGCAATTCTTTGTGTTCAGCACAGTCAGGAATCAACATCATTTCTGTTTAAGTAGTCCCATAATATGCTGCTGATACTTTTAACATATGAAACTGGCAATTTAAAGCCCTAATGGTCAAAGTAGCAGAAGTGTATACTTTCTTACTCCATTTGTCTAAGGCTCTAGAATCTCTTTCAGAAGGGATAGGATTTTTGGCAGCAATAGTCTTAATGCCTTTTGGTCCTTGGGGAATGGTCTCTGGATCTGCAGAAGGATTCTTGAAGAGAAACTTGTGAGAGTCAGGTACTCTAATACCAGTCAGGTTTTCTGGGAGCTGGAGGCAAAGTGCCTGGGGTAAGGCTAGATTCCAAGAAAGCATCACCTACAATGTCCAGATCAGGAGGGATAGCTAAAGGCCTGTGTTGAGGCAGGAGAAAGAATTCCCCAAGTCTCTTTTTGGACTCAGTAATCCTGGCTTTCCCAACGGAAATGTTCCCCAAGAGTATGCAAGGTTTCACCGAAAGAAAAATCTTCTGGAGGGGAAGCAGAGGGAATGGAATTCCTCTGCATCAGAATCCTCATAAGTAGACAATGGCAAATCCTGGTAATCAGAAGGAGCATAAATATCAGATTCCTGATCAGAAGAATCAGAAAGAAAATCAGTTCTAGGTCTCTTGGAGGGGGGAGGCTGGCTTACCTTAATTAAGGTAATAAGGTCTTCAGCCATTCTAAGCATTTGTTTTTGAGGCATATGGGCCTGAGCCTGCGGTTTGGTTGTCTGTTTTCTAGGTGTACTGCGAGTTTTTGGCCTGAGGAATTTGGAACTTCTGGATGGAAACTATGGCATCTGTTTAATATGAATGTCTGTAGGCCTGAATACACCCTCAGAAGCCGGTGCCTGCACAGCGGCTCCGGACCCATCCTAGGTAGAGACATCCACAGGTTCCATAGTCGAAAAAGCATCTCGTGGCATACCGGACTCTGAATGGGTCTCAGTAGAGGCCTGTGAATCTGAAGTAGCGGGTATCGGGGGCTGCGAAAGCACCTCACTGAGTACCGGCAGACTGGCGACTAGCTTAACGGAAGCATAGTCAGCAGTTTTGGACCTATGCAGTCTGTCTCTGTCTTTATCATTTTTTTTGGAAGATCGGTAGTCGGATGGCTTAAAGCCATTTCAGAGTACGTAGATAGAGTACGAAAGTAATGGGTTGCAAAAATGGCCTGACGACAAATAGTTTGGGCGTTGAACAAGGCACAAAACCGACAGTGAGGGGACGTCGTGGTCTGGGCCTAAACAGGGAATGCAGTAAGAATGAAAATCTCTATGAGGTATTTGCTTTCCACAGGTAAGACAATTGTTAACTTTTACGGACATCGGTTGGAGCAAGAAAAAGGATCCCCAACGGGGTAGTTATCTTTTTTGAACACTTCGGGTCTGAAACTCGAAAACGAAAATTTCAGGAGATGGCTGACTGGCACTTGTGAACTGCTTCTGCTTCAGGCACCGCACAGCAAGAGAGACTGATGTAATGGCGTCGGCTGCATGTTTTATATCCCCGACGACCTGACGTCAAAGAAGGAGTGACAGCATCCAACGCAGAAATCCGAAGACTCTGGTATTCAGGCCAGCTGAGGGCTACCTGCAGGCAGATAACCCAAATGTGAAGACTGCAACAGTGAAACACGAAGAACATCTTAGAAAATTGCCACATTGTTTACATGACTAATTATATTTTATTCTTCCAGTTGGTTAACAATAGGTTATGAAAATAGAATATGATTTTTACAATGGATTTTTTGCATGCAAAGTGTATAGATATATATTTATATATATTTTTAGACTGCCATATGGTCCAAGGTTTAAACATTTCCAGCCATGTAGTATACTGTCTTGGATAAAATCACAGAGTTAATAATCTGGTTAAATAAGAGGTACTACCATCATAAATTTTATTTAAAGTACATATGGGTTATATTATTATCACAACTGCTAAGTAAGGCAGGACCAGCTCGAATGTCATACTGATGGGGGAAGGGATGCGAATTTAACATGTATACCAATAACAGTTTTACAGCACAATAAACCACTCCCTTGCCTGATAAGTATACATATAGTTAGAAAGTTTGTTAGGAGTTTGTTACTTCTGTTTTTACTTGGATTGCTTGTCTGTATACTTAAAGGATTTCTGACTGGAAACAGACTGCATAGCCTGCTTGGATTACTTTCAAATACTTAATTCCGTATATTTCCAATTATATGTTTTTATTTTTTTTTTCACTTAGGAGTTTAAGTTCGCTACTTCTACTACCATTTTCTGACCTGATTAATATACAGTGATTAACTAGAAAAATATGGACTGAAAATTCTTACTGTTTTATTTTTGGACCCACTATATTTGTTTACTGGGTTGTTTGAGATTTTGGGGATATCATGGAGAATACTTGCAAAAAACATAAAACCAACACCGCTGATGAAATACCTTTTCGTCATACTGTCACTCATTCAGAATAGTAGCAATGCAAATGATTAGCTCAACATGGACACTATACAAATCCACTAAACCACCACAAACCAATTTGCAGCAAGTTCTCTTCACTCTCTCAACAAATTAAGCTGCTTTATAATTACCTGGATCATTTCTGTACCCACCCCACAAACAGAAATACCACTGGAAAAGTACAGATGTGTACACTTGCCGTAAATGTAGATGTTAGAGTGTATTCACTGTTGCAGTCATTACATTTGGGTAATCCTGCTGGCAGGTTGCCCTCAGTCAGCCTGAATTCCAAAGTCCTGGGTCCTGCGTCAGCTGCTGTCGCCCCCTTCCCAGTCAGGTCGTCAGGGGTATAAAAGATGCGGCAGACACCATTTCCTTTAGTTTTTCTTGCCCCAGATGTCAGGTGCCCTCTAAAAGGGTAGCCAAAATTTATATTATATTATATAAATATAAATACATACATACACCAATATAAACTTTACCTTCATCCACAAGCAAATACACCACATAGGTTGTATAAATCAGAGAAGGAAAGATGGGGTCCATCAGAAGAAGAGGGGATGACGTGTGGGTAACCTGGACTGCAACAGTCAATACACTCGAACATCTACATTTATGATAAGTGTACACAACTGTACTATGTTCTTAGTGTTTCACTGTTGTAGTCATTACATTTGGGTAGAGTCCCAAAGCTATGGATGGCAGGCTGGAGCTAAACAGCATTAGGAGCGGCTATGAGGCCCTGCAGAACTGCAGTGGCAAAGCCTGCTCTGGAATTAGAGTAGAGTGGCAGATGATAGTGCTTTGTAAAGGTGTGCACTGAACTCAGAGTAGCAGTCTCGGAAATGTCCTTGGTTGGTACTCCCCTGAGAAAAGCTGCTGAAGTGGCTGCAGCTCTGGTTGAATGTGGCCTAATGCCCCTTGCCATGGTGCAAATAGCAGAAACAAATGCAATGGCCTATCCACTTTGAAATAGATAGCCTTCCCTTGTGATCCTGCAGCATATGACACTAGTAATTGCTCTGTCTTTCTGAAAACTTTGGTTCTGTCCAAGTAGAATCTAAGCTGTGTACATCCAAAGAATGCAGAATTCTCTCGCCCTTGTTCTGTGGATTTGGATAAAAAAGTTGGCAGATGAATAGTTTGGTTAAGAGCGACACTGGACACCACCTTAGGCATAAATGTTGGGTTTGTCCTCACAGAGACCCTGTCTGGATAAAAAATGAAGGTTCTACAGCCATGAGTGCCTGTAGCTCTGAAACTAGTCTTGCAGAAGTTATTGCTAGGTTTATATCAGCAGTAGCAGATGGCTCAAAAGGAGGCAGGGAGAGTTTTTCCAAGACATAGCTGAGGTCCCATGCAGGCACTGGTGATCTCCTTGGAGGCCTTAAATTTTTGGCTCTTCTGAGGTATGGTTTTAATAAGGGATGAGAAAAGATTGGTGGCTCTGTATTGTAATGAGCCGAAATGGCAGAGGCATGAATTTTAATAGATGAAAAAGATACGCCTTTGTCCAGCATCTCAGTTAAGTATTGCAAAATCTGAGGAATATTTGGCACAGCTGTATCAGTTCCCTGTGCCCAGTTCCAAGCACAGAATCTCTTTCATTTTCCAGCATAAGATTTTCTAGTACTAGGCCTTCTGGCCTCCAAAATGACATCCATCACAGCTTTACTGAGGTGTGTTTTGTGTGACTACATTATCCGCCATGCTGCCACTAAGTCCGGAGTTGGCTCTGCAGGATCGGATTGTTTTGCTGGGACAGTACATGAGGTAAGGTCCAAGCTGGGCATTGAGACAAGTTCTTTAGGATTGGAAACCAGTACCGGCGGGGCCAGTCTGGGGCAATCAGTATAATTTTTTGGCTTCTCCTGTCTGACCTTTAGGAGTACCTTGGGGAGGAGAGGCAGTGGAGGAAAGGAATATACCGATAGGGCGTCCACTTTCCATGCTTGACTGTGATAAGTCCTTGTGCAGAATCTTTTTAGTTGGTAGTTGTGAGGGGAGGCAAATAGATCTATGTCCGGGCATTCCCATTTCCTTGCTATCATGCTGAAGACTTGTGGATCCAGCTGCCACCCGTGGGGATCCATGAGGTTTCTGCTTAGTTCATCTGCCAGAGTATCTTTCCTGGCAGGAATTGTGCCTGCAGATGTACTTGGTAAGTTAACGCGGTGTCCCACAAAGTCATGGCTAGTCTGCAAAGGGGGTAAGAATGTGTGCCCCCCTGCTTGTTTATATACCACATGACCGTGGTGTTGTCTGTCTATCAGTAGTTGTCCCGGATGAAGTAGGTCCTTGAAGGCTGTCAGGGCATTCTGAACAGCTAGCATCTCTTTTTGATGGATATGTAGATCCATTTGGGTTGAGGACCTTGTGCACTGAATGAATCTTCCTGCCATGTGGGCCCCCCAGGCATAATCTGATGCATCCATTGTTTGTGTCTGCCTGGCTGGGGGTAATGTGAATGGCTGTCCCTTGTTTTGGTGACAAGCCTTTGCTCACCATCGAAACTCCTGTTGCAGGCAGGGACTGAGAGTAATCATTGTTTCCAGGCTGTGGCAATGTTGAGTCCAAACACTTTTTAGGTACCACTGAAGTTTCCTCATATGCAGTCTTGCATATGGAATTAGTAGGATGCAGGATGCCATGAAGCCCAAAGCCTGTAGAATTTTTCTTGCAGATAACTGGGCCTTTGTTGCCAACATTTTGAAATAGGTAGTCCGTTGCCTTTGTTTGTCTGGCATGAGATAAGCCATCTGGGCAGTTGTATTTAAGCTTGCACCCAGGAATATTATCTCTTGAGAGGGTACTAGTTTTGATTTCTTTTCGTTGACTGTGTACCCTAGGCATGTTAGAAGTCTTTTCACAAATGCCAGATGCTGTAGAAGAATGTCCTTGTTCTCTGCTTGAATTAGACAGACAGTCATCCAAGTAAGGATATATTTGTATTCCTCTGTCTGCAGAATGCAATTACTGGTGCCAGGCACTTTGTAAAGACCCTGGATGCAGTAGATTAAGCCAAAGGGCAATGCAGAGAATTGGTAATGCATTGAGTCAGCCTTGAATCTGAGGTATCTTCTGCATAATTGTCTGATTGGGACATGCAGGTATGCCTCTTTTAGGTCTAGAGTCACCAGCCAAGCATTCTTGCCCAGCATGGGCAGAAGCTGCTGCAAAGTCATCATCTTGAATTTTGGTATATCCAGGAATGTGTTCAGAATAGATAGGTCCAGTATTGGTCTCCAGGTCTTGTCCTTTCTGGGTACCAAGAACAGTCTTGAGTAAAATCCTTGTTCCTGCTCTTGCTCGGGTACTTGTTGAATGGCCCCCATGTCCATGAGGGATGAGAATTGTTTTTGTGCCTCTGCCCATTGATTTTTTGGCAGATCTGGCCAGCCGTTTGCCTTTGGCAGGGTATGGAAATGGAACTTGTACCCTTGTGACACGATATTTAGAACCCACTTGTCCTGGGTTATAATGTGCCAATTTTGAGAAAAAAGTGCTAATTTTCCCCCTAAGGGTGCGGCCAGGAGATAAGTGCTTGGTGCAGGCAGGGGAAGTCATTGGGACTGTTTCCTGTATGGTTGTGATTTGTCTTCTCCAACTTTAGAGGTAGAAGCACCCCATTGCTTTGACCTGTAGGAACCTTGCACCTGGGATCTGCCTCTAGGGCATCTGGATCTGCCCCTTTGAGGTCTGTCTGACACAGGAAAGGACCAATTCTTTGTAGGCCAGTGTCTACTAAACCTAGGTGGCTGTACTTGTAAAAAAAAAATCTTTTGACAGTTTGCATAGATTTAGCTTTGTCCTCCATTTTCTTTAACACCTCCTCTGCCTTAACACCAAACAAAGTATCATGCTGTAAAGGTGCATCTAATAATTTAACTTTGACATGATCAGGCAGATTTTTTTCCTTTCACCAAGCATGCCTCCTAAATTACAGAACATGTAACTGTGGCCCTGCAGGAGGCCTCAAAAGAATCAAAACCACATTATAACGTATGCTTTCCAACTTGTTCAGCTGCATGCAATAAATCCTGCTGCATGCAATAAATCCTGCATTTCCTGGTTTTCTGCACATTCAGAGTTTAATAACGTTTTCTGTTTAAGCAATGCAATGACATGTTGCTGATATTTGAGCATATGAAACTGACAGTTTAAGGCCCTTATAGCCAAAGTAGCAGATGTGTAAACCGTTTTTCCCCATCTATCCAGTGCCCTAGAATCTCTGTCAGAGGGGGTAGGGTTTTTTGCAGCAGAAGCCTTAACTTCTTCAGGACCCTGTGAAATAGATTCTGGGTCTGCAGCAAGGTTTTTAAAAAGGAATTTATGAAAGTCAGGAACCCTGTAATATCCGTCAGGCTTAACAGGAGATGGGAGGTAAGGAGTCAGAGGTAAGACTAGACTCCGAAAACACATCTACAATATCTAACACAGGTGGAATGGCTAGTGGCCTGTGTTGAGGAAATAAAAGGAAATCAGAGACTCTTTTTAGATTCTGAAAAATCTTGGCTGTCCCAGTGGAAATGCTCCCTCATGTTATGCAAGGTTTCCCCAAAAGAATAGTCCTCTGGAGGAGAAGCTGAATGTATAGATTCTTCAGCATCAGAATCCTCATAGGGTGGAAGAGAATATTCCTGATCAGAAGAAATAGAAACCTGATCTGTAGATTCATAGTCAGTCTCTTGCCTAGGCCTCTTATCAGGAGGGGGATGGAAATCCCTGATCAAGGTAATTAAGTCTTCGGCCATTTTGAGCATCTGTTTTTTGGGCATAGAGGCCTGGCCACATGGCTCTTGAGTTTGTTTCTTTGCTTTAGAAGGTGCTGTAGTCCTTGCCTTTGAAGCTGAGGTTGGTTTAATGTAAAGATGTTTAGGTCTGAATACACCCTCAGAAGCTGGTGCCTGCTCAGCGGCTCCGGACCCATCTGAAGGAATAGTACCAGAGGCTCCAATACCTTGAGTTTCCAGCGGCATGGCCTACTCCACGTGGGTGTCGTAGCAGCCTGCAACTCTAAAGTAGCGGGCATCAGGGGCTGCGAAAGCGCCTCACTGAGAACCGGCGACTGGCTTAGGAGAAGCTTTGTCGTCTGTTTTGGGCCTCGGTTGTCTCTCTCTCTCTCCTTTTCTTTGCATTTTTTCTGAACTCCGGTAGTCGGATGGCTATCTGACGTCATTTCTGGATAATTAAACCAGCGTCAAAAGTAGTTTAAAGTAAAATTATACCAACGCTTAGTGTGCTGGTTAAATCTAGCACAAAACCAACAACCAGCAACATTGTGATCAAGGCCTAGGCAAGGAATACAGTAAGAATGAAAGTCCTTAAGAGGTATTTGCTTTCCACAAGAAATACAATTATTTACTTTTTCTGACATCGGTCTGGAGCAAGAAAAGTTTCCCCAATGGGGTACTTAGCTTTATTGAAGACTTCGGATCCGAAACTCGAACACAAAAAAATCTCAGGAGTTGGCCGACCGGCACTTGCGAACTGCTTCCGTTTCAGGCACCGTGCGGCAAGAAAGACTAAAGAAAATGGTGTCGCCGCATCTTTTATACCCCTGATGACTTGACGTCAGGGAAGGGGCGACAGCAGCCGACACAGGACCCAGGACTTTGGAATTCAGGCCGACTGAGGGAAACCTGCCAGCAGGATTACCCAAATGTAATGACTGCAACAGTGAAACACTAAGAACATCTTCTAGTTCTTGCCTAGTATTCATTCTGTGAGAACATCTTTAAATGTATAGAAGCCCGTTTAATCATTCTATCAAATTCACTCATTTACCTCAATTCATCAAAGTCTTCGAGAGCTGCATCATCAAACCAGTGAGTCAATTTACACATCATTCACTGTCAAAACTTAGACCACTGTACTGCTTTCCATATTGGTATACCCTTTCCCTCTATCCAGGTCACTGCATCTCAGACATATGAAGATGAAGGTTCGGTGTAAGGAAAAAAAACATGCCGTCCGTCTTGCTCTCATGGCCTTCTTGCCAACCTGCTTCAAAAACCTTCTCTTACTATAATCGGGACCAACTGGTCAGCTTTTTTCTTGTATTCAGTCTCTCACTTTTAACCAGTTACAGCACCTTGTTCTAGCAAGTACACAGTCCTTTTGTAGTTCCAAGGGTGTAATTACATTGTTTTAAAATGTTCTGAAATTTTAAAATGATTATCTGTAAATTCAGCTGCATTTGTAAAGGTCACATATTATAAATGATGGTGTGTTTTTGTTTGTTTGTTGGAGCTTTTCTCCCCGGGCCTCCACTGAAAATGGACCTATATCCAGTTGGACTAGCCCGGTCAACAAATGTAAAATAAATAAACTCACCTTTATGTGATCGAGTGCATCAGTGCATGAAATCAACCCTATCCTGACATCTCCATATTGACACAAGACTTGCTGGTTTGATCTAGGTTTCCTACCAGATAAAGGACTGGAAGATGGCACTACAATATCTACAGTGCTGGACATACAGCAAAGAACCCCCTCCACAGGTAGTCATATGAATGCAATAACAGAAGGACTTGCTGCCATGGGTTCTCATTTTCACCTCATCCACAGTGCAATATTTATCTCATGGCTAAGCGTCATGCTAATTCAGCCATCTCTCCCTACTGTTCACAGAAACAGCACTGCATGTACCTGTTGCAATTTAAAGTCAATAAGCTATCCTTTCCAAGCAAAACCGTGGAACCATTGTCCCAGGCTGGCGACTCCGGTTTATTCCAAATACAGCAAAGCAGCAGCGAGTGCAGCCAGTGAAATAGGCAGTCCAATAAATCTCAGACCCATCAGGTTTTACTCTTGCCCATTTATAAAATCACACTTCTGTCTTAAAGATTCGTCTCCACACACAGACACCTTCGAGCACGTTTCCATAGCATCCCAATACACAGTTATAAAATCTGCTTTTTCAGATGTTGTATTTATCTGAAGAAGTCTCTTAAAAAACCTGCAAATGCCACTTGTGTGACCAAACCTTAGCTGACCAGGTGTACTCTTAGGAACATAGTGCGAGTATGTCAACCAGATCAAAATCAGCTGACTGTCAAAGCACTGGCCCTCATAGTAGTTTAACACACTGTACTCCTACGTTTCTAATTTCTGTTCCCCACATGTATATATAGTTTAGGAAGCTCATCTTACAAATCTCAATTGCAGGTTTGAGTCACTTTGTTGTCATGGATAATTTTTTAGCACTGTATTCTGCAGCTGGTATGCATAACAAACAAGCCTAGAAACATCAGTCTAGTAAGAGAGGAGGTTAAAAATAAGCACATAACTAATACTATAAAGCAGAGCATTCAAACCTACTTAACAAGAAACCATGAACATTCCACATTTAAGCTAGTTTCTCTACCCAACACTCAAACCACTTGTTCCACTGCTAAACTATTCAGCAGAAGGTGAAGAGCCCCCCAACACGTAGAAAGAACCAGCCAGTCAGAGTGAGAGCATTTTCAATTTAAAATGAATCTTGCTGTAACATGTCGATCATGTCTGATCAGGGGTGGGGGTGAAAACACTGACTCATTGCTGAGCACATCCCATTGGGAGAGGTATAGGATGTGGCTAAATGTAAAGAATGCATCATTAAACAAAATAAATGGCAATTTCATAGGAGGCATAAAGTGACCTGTATGAAAGGAACTGGTTAAACATTTAAGGGGCAGTAGTAACTCATTACATCATCTTCTCAAAATAAGCTTTAGTCACACAGCTGTGCTTCTTGCATTTTAAGTTTCATTCTGTAATCTATTAGCTTCCTGTACAATAACATGCTTGCAAACATCTTGCAGATGCAGGCCAATCTGAACTGCTCACATCCTGCTTGCAGCATACGGTCAACAAATGCTGCAGATCAGCTGCCTTTATGAGTTACCTTAATGGTTTCTGCAATGAAATGGCTTTAGCGGATTAGAAGAACTCTCAGATTACTGCTCAAATTGTTTTAAAAAGAAATGCACTTTTATTCTTACACCAAATTCATCCAGAGTACTGATGTAAACAACTACAACAGACTGACTGCTTCCTGCACAGATCTACTGGAGAAGCACAGAAAAGTAAAATCAGACCAAAACACAAGAACAAATACAACCCTAGTTTAAGTTGCTGACAGCCTGTCTGACATCAGGGTGAATCATGTCTTTTAATGACTCCACAATATAACCAGATACACCAACTGGGAAACTAGCCCAACTACTTGCAGTCAGGACAACAGGCTTACCAGCAGCAGTATTCTGCAGCTAGAAGCCACATTCTATGTAAAAGTTACTTAGAACAATGATTACTGATAAACAGTTTTCACCACAAATGCTGCAACGTTCTGCAAAAAGTTACGAGTGTGCTTTTCTCAAATACTGCTTTATAAAGGCTGTAGAACACTGAATAAACTCTTCACTTGCAAAGCCATACCTCAACCTCCTGCCAAAGCTATGGAAAAGGCTACAAATGATAGAAGGGGAACAAAGGCCCAATATCAGGGACAGTTTAAATACTGTAGAAAAGTTGATATAAAGTACAGTTTTGTACCTACCATAAATGTAGATGTCCGAACTGGATAGCATCTGCAGTCATAAGAACTGGGTTGTCCTGTCGTCAGGCAGCCCTTCAGTCGGCCGGATTCCAAAGTCCGGGTCCGGCTTCGGCTGATGTTGCACTTCACCCAACGTCATCTCTGTTGGTCTTCGGGTATAAAAGCATCAGCCGACGCCATTTTCCTCAGTGTTTCTTGCCCCAGATGCCAGTAGCCCTCTTGAAGGCTAAAATTTGGATAGATGCCAATGTTTCCAAAAAGATAGAGGTAAACACAAAAATAAGTATGTATGTACATATATACAAACAAATACACCATAATAGACTCCCCCCCACCAGCTAGCTATTAGGAGGGTAAACACCCTAGGAGTACCACAGAGGGGAAGGAGGGAGGGTAATCCTGACTGCAGATGCTATCCAGTTCGGACATCTACATTTATGGTAGGTACAAAACTGTACTATGTCCTTCATGGATGCATCTGCAGTCATAACAACTGGGTAGAATACCATAGCCAACTAGGGAGGAGGATAAAAGTAGATTATGGTGTGTTTAGGATCCCTTGCAGTACAGCAGTGGCAAACCCTGCTCGGGATCTGGAATATAGAGGCAAATTATAATGCTTGGCAAATGTATGCACGGAGGTCCAAGTAGCCGCCTCAATAATGTCTTTGGTTGCCACTCCTCGTAAGAAGGCTGTGGTAGTGGCTGTTGCCCTTGTAGAATGAGGTCTTATGTTCTGTGGAATTGGTTTTCCATGGAAGGAGTAACAGAATCGTATGCAATTTCCTATCCATTTGGAGATTGTCTGTTTGGAAATAGCTTTTCCTTCCCTTCCTGTTGCATAGGCTACAAAAAGTTGGTCAGTCTTTCTGCTATTTTTTGTTCTGTCCAAGTAGTAGCGTAGCTGTCTATGCACATCCAAGGTATGCAGTATTATTTCCCCTCTGTTTTGTGGGTTGGGAAAGAAGGTAGGTAGGTGGATTGCCTGGTTTAAAGACACTCTGGATACCACCTTAGGCATAAATGTAGGATTAGTCCTCATGGACACTCTATCTTGGTGGAAGATTAGGAAGGGTTGCACTGCCATTAAGGCCTGTAGTTCTGAAACCCTCCTTGCTGAAGTAATTGCCAGTAGGAATTTTCCATGACAGGTGTTGTAGGTCTGCTGTTGCTGCTGGTTCAAAGGGTGATAGTGTCAACTTTTCTAGCACAAAATTTAAGTCCCAAGCTGGTAATGGTGGTTTCCTTGGAGGTTTTACATTCTTGATTCCTCTGAGGAACTGCCTGAGCAAAGGGTGCGAAAAAACAGGTGGATCAAAGCTGTATTCTGCTGAAATAGCTGATGCATGTATCTTGATGGAGGAGTAGGACAGGCCTGAATGAAGAAGTTCGGCCAGGTACTCCAGAATGTTAGGCATATCTATGTTTGACACATCTTTTCCTCTTTCCGTACTCCAAATGACAAACCTTTTCCATTTTCCAGCATAGTTCCTTCTTGTTGAAGGTCTGCGTGCTTCAAGAATAATGTCTTTAACTCTTTGGGAAAGTTCTGGGTTAGCTGCTGCTATGTGATGTTCCATGCAGTCAGTTGCAACGTTTTAGGTTTGGATGTATGATGCTGTAGTTGTTCTGAGTTAACATCAAAGGCATCAGGGTATTGGCCACATATTGTTCGAGACATGCTCCTCAGCAGTGGGTACCAGTGTTGTCTTGGCCAGTTTGGAGCTATCAGGATTATCCTTGGGCGTTCTTCCTTGATTTCCAGTAGCACTTTGCGTATCAAGGGAAGAGGTCCGAATGCACATGCTGTTAGGCCTTTCCAGCTGAAGGAGAGCGAATCCACTTTCCATGCTAGTGGGTGGAATGTCCTTGTGCAGAACTTTTGAGCTGGTGATTGAGAGGTGATGCGAATAGATCTATCTGAGGCATTCCCCATTTCTTTGAGATGGTCTTGAAGATGTCGGGTGCAGCTTCCATTCGTGGGCATCCGATGTGGTTCTGCTTAATATGTCTGCTAGAGTATTTTCTTTTACCGGTACAAATATTGCCTGTAACTGGATGTTGTAGCTGAGTGCCAGGGTCCACAGCTCCAAAGTCATTCTGCATAGGGGTATGAATGAGTGCCTCCCTGTTTGTTGATGTACCACATGACTGTGGTGTTGTCTGTCCTTATCATCAACTGGCCCTCTTGGAGAAATGGTTTGAACTTTTGGATTGCCAGTTTTACTGCCAGCATTTCTTTTAGGTTGATGTGCAGGTGAAGTTGATCCTGTGTCCACAATCCTTGCGCATTTGTCCAGCATGGGCCCCCCATCCTAGGTCTGAAGCGTCTGTTGTGATGGTCTGGCTTGCTTGACATCTGCGAAAGGGTAGGCCTGGGTTTGACTGACATGCCTGAGCCCACCATAGGAACTCCTGCTTTAAGCATGGAATTAGTGGGATTTCTGTTTCTAGGCTGTGTCTGTGTTGGGACCATAAATTCTTTAGGTACCACTGTAGTTTTCTCATATGTAGTCTGGCAAATGGGACCAAGATTATGCA
This sequence comes from Protopterus annectens, assembly GCF_019279795.1. NCBI lineage: Eukaryota > Metazoa > Chordata > Ceratodontiformes > Protopteridae > Protopterus > Protopterus annectens. Next base: position 1,440,528,822 of record NC_056733.1, read on the forward strand.
TGATGCCATGAAGCCCAAGGCCTGCAGTACTTTTCTTGCTGTTAACTTGTTCAGTTTTGTTAGTGCCAAGAAGTAAAGAGGAAGTTCTTTTGTTTTTCTGTAGTCAGGAATGCCATTTGTTTTACTGTGTCCAATTCCGCCCAAGAATGTCCTTGTTTGGGATGGTATCAGCCTTGACTTTTGTAAATTGACTGTGTATCCCAGTGCTTGTAGCAAGTAAATGACCCTTTGTAAATCTGTTGTCAGCTTGCTTTTGTTGTCCCCTTGTAGCAGGCAGTCGTCCAGGTATGGGTAAATTTGAATTCTGTAGTCTGCAATGGGCGATTACTGATGCCAGGCATTTTGTGAATACTCTGGGCAGTAGATAAGCCAAAGGGCAATGCTGAGAATTGATAGTGCTCTGATCCTGCAAGAAATCTGAGGTATCTTCTGCAGATTGGTCGAATGGGGACGTGCAGGTATGCCTCCTTGAGATCTAGAGTTACCAGCCAAGACTCCTTGCCCAGCATGGGAAGAAGTTGCTGTAGGGTCAGCATTTTGAATTTTGGGACAATGATGTATGTATTTAAGGTGGACAGGTCGAGAATTGGTCTCCAACTTTTTCCTTTCTTGGAACTAGGAATAGTCTGGAGTAGAACCCCTTTCCTTGCTCTGCTGTTGGCACTCTTTCCACAGCTCTCATGTTTGCTAACTCCATTATCTGTTGTAGTGTCTCTGTTTTTTGATTTGGAGGTAGATTTGGCATTCCTCTTTTGACTGGTAAAGTGTGGAAGTGAAACCGGTAACCTTGATCTATGGTTTGTAAAATCCACTTGTCTTTTGTTATGTAGTGCCAGTTCTTTGAAAATAAGGTTAACTTTCCGCCTAGAGGAGCTGCTATTTGTTCCCTGGTAGGCGGATTTAGGGTTAAGTCACTGTGGTTGTGCAGATGTAGTGGCAGTGGTTGTGTCTGTGCCTCTGTTGTTACCTTGCCACTGTCGTCCTCTGTAGGCACCTCCTCTGGATTGGTTTCTTCCTCTGGAACGTCTATTCCTGCCCCTTTGAAATTTTGTGGAGTCAGGAAAGGACCAATTTTTGGCAGGCCAGTTCCTGCTAAACCTTGGGGGTTGAACCTGCAAGAAATCTTTAACCGTTTGCACAGATTTTGCCTTTTCTTCCATTTTCTTCATAACCTGCTGGGCAGGTGTACCAAACAAACTTGTCTTATCCATAGGAGCATCTAGCAACTTAGCTTTAACATGATCCGGTAAAGCTTGCTCCTTTAGCCATGCATGCCTTCTTATCACTGCGCCAGTCATGGCTGATCTAAATGAAGCCTCCAGTGCATCATAGCCACATTTTAAAGAATGGTTGCTAACCTGTTGTATGTTATTTACCATTTCTAATACACATTTCTTATCAAGAGATTCATCAGTGGTTAGTTTTTTAGTTAACTGATCAAGCATAAACTCTTGGTATTGTATCATGTGAAACTGACAGTTTAAAGCTCTAGCTGAGAGAGTAGCTGAAGTGTAGACCATTTTACGCCATCTGTCTAATGACCTTGCTTCCCTTTCAGAAGGAATAGGGTTTTAGCTATGGTCGCTACTGCCTTGGGACCCTGAGATATAGTTTGGGTCTGCAAGTGGGGCCTTGTAAAGGTGGTGATGAGTATCTGGCACCCTGTAAAATCTGTCTGGTTTGGCAGGGGCTGGGGGTAAAGAATCTGGAGCGGAGCAGACATCATTGAAAGCATCATCCACCACAGAGAGAACAGGAGGTATAGCTAAGGGCCTGTGCTGTGGGAGGTGCAGAAAGGTCCTAAGTCTTTTTCTGGAGTCTGAAAAATCCTGTTGCTGCCATTGGAACTGCTCTCGCATGGCATGTAAGGTTTCCCCAAAGGAGAATTCTTCTGGTGGGGAAGCAGCTGGAATGGATTCTTCAGCATCAGAATCTTCAAAATTGGAGAAAGGAGCCTCTGGCTGGTCAGTTATGTCTGATTCATCAGCAGAATCATCAGAGGACACTGGCTCAGGGGGCTCTGCCCTAGGTCTCTTTTCTGGGGGCTGAGAGGCCCTGTCTGGGTGAGATTGAGATCCTCTAATTAATGAAATTAAATCTTCTGCCAAAGTAAGCATTTGAGAACTAGAAGAGGGCCTGGTTGTGGGGGGTTTAACAGGCACTGTCTTAGTAGTCTTGGCTGCTTTAGCCCTGGCGAAGGCCTTAATGGACATGGCTGCTGGAGGCCTAGCAGCACCACGCGTGCTGGGGTAGAGACATCCAAGGGAATGGTGTCTGATAAGTCAGTGGCAACCACCGTAGTGGATAAAATTTCTGAGGCCGATTCAAGAGTGGTAGCAGGGGCCTCAGTTGTAGAGAAAGGTTCAGCTGTACTTTGATCAGTTTTCTCGGTTTCGGCGAAACCGAGACACTTATTGTTTGCTTAACCATGGTTTCGGCGAAACCGCGGACCGCGTGTCGGTCTTTATCTTTGCGTTTTTGGCAGATTGGGTAGTCGGAGGATCCGACGGCATAATGTACGCAAAATCAGAACCGAAAAACTGTTCTGCAAACTCCGACCGACGCCTAAGCGTTGGTCGGTTGAAAGAAGCACAGGCCGAACACGCTCCTACGTCGTGGGCTGGGCCTAAACAAGGCAGACAGTAAGAGTGGAAATCTTTATGAGGTATTTGTTTCCCACAGGTTAAACAATTATTAACTTTTTCTGACATCGGCTGAGGCAAGAAAGAGTCCCCAACGGGGTACTTAGCTTTAGAAGTCTTCGAAGTAGTATTCGGTAGAAGTAATCTCTGGATCCGACCGACCGGCACTTGCGAACAGCTTCTGCTTGGGCGCACGCGCAAGAAAGACTGAGGAAAATGGCGTCGGCTGATGCTTTTATACCCGAAGACCAACAGAGATGACGTCGGGTGAAGTGCGACATCAGCCGAAGCCGGACCCGGACTTTGGAATCCGGCCGACTGAAGGGCTGCCTGACGACAGGACAACCCAGTTGTTATGACTGCAGATGCATCCATGAAGGACATTAAAAGGTTTTACATTAGCATCCATTTTCTCAGGAGTTTTAAATCTGAAACTCTTGGGACTTCAACTTTCAATGATTTGGCAGAAAACCACACATTTTAGGAGGACCTGACAAACAGGAGGCAAACATCTGGACATTCTGCATAGTTGGGAGGTATACTTAAGCTATTAAGTCACATGTAACAAACACACACACACACACACACACACACACACACACACACACACACACACACACACACACACACACACCTTAATATAGACATCAATCTATTAGTCCACACACACAAACTTTTTTCCCCCCTTTTAAGAGCTAAACACTAAACAACTTGCAGTTTAAAATGCTGGACATCTCCCCATCAACTAACTACACACTCAAACTCTAGGCCCAATACTGTTAGCGCTCTAGGGCTATAGAAAGAAGCACACATTGGGCTTGCTGCAGATAACCCTAAAGAGAAACTTGGTTAAAGATCAGACAAATGAACAAATAACCTGGTTTTAAATATTACACACATGGTTACACTTCAAATTTACTTTCACTCTGCATTATTTATCTGCAGTTGGGGATTTTTTGGTCACACATTTTATGCGCATCTTCCCAGACAAGGAACAGCCTTGTACTACACATGGGCCTGCCATGTGATCTGCCTCACCCCTCAGCTTCTTCCACCAAAACCTACATTAAAATGAAGGCAAGGAGAGGTAGTACAGCTTGCACAGGAAGTCAGTTACTTGGAAAGTACAGTTTTGTACCTACCATAAATGTAGATGTTCGAAGATCCACATTGCTGCAGTCCTTACACTTGCGTAGTCCGCTGTCCTCGGTCGGCCCGAATATCAAAGTATAAGGCTGACGTCGGTCAAGGCGCATTTGACTGACATCAGGACGTCAGGGTACAAATGCGCATGACCGACGTCATATCCTCAGTCTTTTCTTGCCCCAGATGTCAGAAGACCCTAAAAAGAAAGGTCAAAACCAAAAGACAGCAAACAACCAACCAACCACCCTTGCACTAAAAATATGTACAATATATACAATATACTCCATATTGACAACCCAACCCACACAACCGCCTCTAACTACAGAGGGGAAGGAGGGAGGGTAAATTGGACTGCAGCAATGTGGATCTTCGAACATCTACATTTATGGTAGGTACAAAACTGTACTATGTTCTTCATCTCACATTGCTGCAGTCCTTACACTTGGGTAGAATCCCAAAGCAGAGGTAAGGGAGGATGGCAAAACTATAAGGAAGCAGGAGCTGCCAAAATGCCCTGCAAAATAGCAGTGGCAAAACCAGCCCTAGATTTAGAATAAAGTGGAAGGTGATAATGCCTACAGAAAGTATGCACTGAACTCCAAGTAGCTGCCTCCAAAATATCTTTAGTTGCCACCCCCCTCAAAAAAGCTGCCGAAGTGGCAGTAGCCCTAGTGGAATGAGGCCTAATCCCAGCTGGAATCTCCTTGCCATGATGGGAATAACAGAAAGCAATGCAAAACCCAATCCACTTAGAAATAGTCTGTTTTGACACAGGCTTGCCCTGAGAACTCAAAGCAAAAGAAACAAATAACTGCTGAGACTGCCTGAACCCTTTAGTTCTGTCCAAATAATATCGCAACTGCCTGTGTAAAGTGTGCAAAATCTTTTCCCCTTTATTTTGGGGATTTGCATAAAAAGTAGGCAAATGAATAGTCTGGTTTAAAGCCACACTAGAAACCACTTTAGGCATAAAGGAAGGATTAGTACGTAAAGATACCCTATCCTTATGGAAAATTAAGAAAGGCTCAACCGCCATAAGGGCCTGCAACTCAGAAACCCTTCTTGCAGAGGTAATGGCCAACAAAAAAGCAGTCTTCCATGATAAATATTTCAACTCGGTAGTAGCTGCAGGCTCAAAAGGTTGTAGAGTGAGTTTCTCCAACACAAAATTGAGATCCCAAGCAGGAGTAGGAGCTCTACGTGGGGGTCTTATATTCTTTGCCCCTCTAAGAAATTGCTTGAACAAAGGATGAGAAAACAATGGTGGGTCACAATCATAGTGAGCCGAAATTGCTGCAGCATGAACCTTAATAGAAAAGGACAAACCTTTGTCCAGTAACTCAGTAAGATATTGAAGAGCCACACTTAAATTAGGCTCAGAAACATCAAAATCCTTTGCTGCACTCCAAAATAAAAATCTCTTCCATTTATCTGCGTACACTTTCCTTGTACTAGGCCTTCTAGCTTCCAGAATAACATTCAAAACTTGCTGTGGAAGTTGAGACCCACTATGGTTCAAAACAGAATATGCCAGGCTGTTAGGTGAAGAGAGTGAAGCTTGACATTGAGCAAATGACTGTCCTCCTGAGACAACAGGTGTGGAATCAAGGCAAAGGCCATGGAGGCTCCTGCACCAGGCTTCTCAGTAATGGGTACCAATGCTGTCGAGGCCAATCTGGAGCTATCAAAATCATCCTTGGCTTGTCCTGTCTGGCCTTTAGTAGTACCTTTGGGAGGAGAGGCAGAGGTGGAAAGGCATACACATGAAGATTGCTCCAATTGAAAGAAAGAGCATCCACTTTCCAAGCTGTGGGATGAAACCTTTCGTGCAAAACTTTGGCAGCTGGTGGTTTAGTGGAGAAGCGAACAGATCTATGTCTGGAGTTCCCCATGACACTGTCAATTCCTGAAATACATGAGGATCCAATTTCCACCGTGGGGATCCATAATTCGTCTGCTCAACACATCTGCTAAGGAGTTCTGTGCTCCCGGCAGAAACCTTGCCTGAAGATTTAGCTGTAAACTGAGAGCAGTCTCCCACAAAATCATTGCTTGCCTGCATAGAGGATAAGAATGTGTTCCCCCTTGCTTGTTGATGTACCACATGACAGTTGTGTTGTCTGTTAGAATCAACACCTGCCCTGGAAGAAGTAAATCCTTGAAAGCTATTAATGCAAACTGGACTGCTAACATCTCCTTCAAGTTGATATGTAGATGTTGTAGTCTGGCAGGCCACTTGTCTTGTATCCACTTTCCATTCAGATGAGCTCCCCAAGCTTTGTCTGAGGCATCTGTCGTTAGAATCTGACTCGCCTCTGGCCGGGTCACAGAGAGTCCCTTGTTTAGGTGACATTCCTGAGCCAACCACAACAATTCCTTTTGAATGCAAGGTATTATTTGAATGACAGTGTCCAGATCCTGGCAGTGCTGTGTCCATACATTTTTGAGATACCATTGTAACTTCCTCATATGCAGTTTGGCATTGGGAAGCACCAGAATACAAGATGCCATGAACCCCAAGGCTTGAAGGACTGTCCTTGCAGTCAGCCTGGACTGATGAGACAATTGATGAAAGTAAAGGGAAAGATTCTTTTGTTTGTCCGGGGTCAAAAGGCCATCTGGGATGCTGTATTCAGTCTTACACCCAGAAAGCACATGTCCTGAGAGGGTACTAGACTGGACTTTATTTCGTTCACAGAATACCCCAGGCATCTTAGCACTGCTATCACATATTCCAAATGATGAAGAAGCTCGTCCCTTCCTTGAGCCAGAATCAGGCAATCGTCCAAATAAGGATAGATCTGTATTCCTTTTAGCCTGAGGAAAGCTATCACTGGAGCCAGAACTTTCGTGAACACTCTGGGCAGTAGATAAGCCAAAGGGCAATGCAGAGAACTGATAATGAGAAGTCCCAGCTCGAAAACGCAGATACTTCCTGCAACTCAGTCTGATAGGAACATGAAGGTAAGCCTCCTTGAGATCCAAAGTTACCATCCAATGATCTTTGCCCAGCAGAGGTAAAAGCTGTTGTAACGTCAACATTTTGAACTTGGGAATGTCCAGATAAGTGTTGAGGGTAGATAAATCCAAAATTGGTCTCCACGTGTTCCCTTTCTTTGGTACTAGGAACAGGCGAGAATAAAATCCTAGGCCCACTTCTGGCATAGGGACCGGCTGTATGGCCCCTATTTGAAGTAACAGAGAAATTTGTTTGTGAGCCTCTATTCTTTGTTGAGGAGGAACGTCTGGCATGCCTTTGAAAGGAGGCAAGGTATGGAAATAAAACCTGTAACCGTGGTGTATGATATCCAATACCCATCTGTCTTGGGTAATCAAACTCCAATTTTCCTTGAAGTGCCAACCTTCCTCCCAAAGGTGCTGCCAGACGAGAAGGCTCTGGCAGCTGAAAAGGTAGGTCATTGGGTCTGTTTACGAAAGGACTGACCCCTGCCCTCACCCGAAGACTGTGCAGGTGAACTCCCTGTTCTAGGCCTGAAAGAGCCCTGAGCTCTGCCCCTACCACGTCTAGACCTACCCCTAGACTGGGAATCATAAGAAGGATACGTCCACCCCTTGGTAGGCCAATTTCTACTAAACTTCAGAGGCTGAACCTGCAAAAAATCTTTAACAGTCTGCATAGACTTAGCCTTGTCTTCCATTTTCTTTAAGACTGCCTCAACAGGAGAACCAAACAACACATCAGATTGTAAAGGAGCATCTAAAATCCTTGTCTTAACATGGTCAGATAAATTCTGATCCCTCAGCCAGGCGTGCCTGCGAAGAACTGACCCAGTGGCAGCCACCCTAGACGAGGCCTGAACAGCATCAAAACCACATTGCAAAGAATGCTTACCCACCTGTTCAGAAACATGTACTAAATCTTGTAACTCTTTACACTCAATACCTTCCGCCAGAGCATCTACCTTAGACTTCAATTGTGAAAGGAGATAGTTTTGGTATTTCAACATGTGAAACTGGCAATTCAAAGCCCTCATAGCTAGGGTGGAAGAAGTATAAACTTTCTTTCCCCATCTATCCAAAGCCCTGGCCTCTTTATCTGGAGGAACCGGATTTTTGACAACAGAAGCCTTAACACCTTTAGGCCCCTGACTAACAGTTTCTGGGTCTGCCCTAGGACTCTTATAAAGATACTTATGAGCTTCAGGCACCCTGTAATACCTATCCGGTTTAACAGGAGCAGGAGGCAAAGAATCAGGATTAAGAGAAGCCTCTGCAAAACATCTTCCACCACATCCAGTACAGGAGGAATAGCCAAAAGCCTAAGCTGGAGTAAAACAAAATTCCCTAAGCCTTTTCCTGGAATCAGAGAAGTCCTGACCTTCCCACTTAAAATGCTACCTCATGGAATGAAGAGTCTCTGAAAAAGAAAAATCCTCAGGAGGAGAAGCAGAAGGAGTAGAATCATCCACATCAGAATCAGAATAAGGAGAATACTCCTGCAAGTCTTCAGCCGAAGACTCTGAAACATCCGAAGCCTGCTCAAAACTCCCTAGCTCAGGTTCCACCCTTGGTCTCTTATCAGGAGGGGGCAAAGAACCTCTAATCAAGGTAATCAAATCTTCTGCCATTTTAAGCATATGCTTCTTGGGCACAGTTCCTGAAGAACTAGGGGTAACACCAACTGAAGCTAAACCTGGCCTGCCTCTGGGAGAAGCCTTGGAAACAGAAGGAGAGGGCCTAACCACCCTAGGAAGGGAGGGGAGTACAGTAACCTGAGAAGCCCCTTCAGCCTGACCTGCCTCCTGAGAGGCCACATCCTGCAATAATAAAGTCTCTCCCTGGGACTCCAAAGAAACCTCCGGCAGAACCACCGGCTCCACCGACACCTCTAAAGAACCGGTGTCTGGTACGGACGGTTCTTCTAGCCTAGGCTTAGCTGCTTTGTCCTTGCGCTTCTTCGAAGAAGCGGGCGTTGGAGCATCCGACGGCATTTTATAATTGCACCGCTTCCCGAAGACTAACCTGACACAATCTAACCTTCTCTTTATAGTGCGCTTATTGAATCTAGCACAAGAGCGACACCCAACAACGTCGTGCTCAGGCCCTAAACAAGGAATACACAAAGTATGATAATCTCTATGCGGTATCTGTTTCCCACAAGAAATACAGTTATTCACTTTTTCTGACATCCGGTAAACCACTGAGGCAAGAAAAAACTAAAATATTCCCAACGGGTACTTAGCCAACTTTGACTCGGTCTGAAACTCCGAAAAATTTCAGAACGCCGAACGGCACTTGCAACGCTGCTTCTGCATCGGACCATGCGGCAAAAAAGACTGAGGATATGACGTCGGTCATGCGCATTTGTACCCTGACGTCCTGATGTCAGTCAAATGCGCCTTGACCGACGTCAGCCTTATACTTTGATATTCGGGCCGACCGAGGACAGCGGACTACCCAAGTGTAAGGACTGCAGCAATGTGAGATGAAGAACATCAGGCAGCTCTAGTGGATAAGCCAGTAAGAGAATCTTATTAGAGAGAGGTAGTAAGATATAGCCAGTAAGAGAATCTTATTAGAGAGAGAGGTAGTAAGATATAATGGGTATAGCATTTGGCTCTTCCACTTTATTAATTCAGGATCCTGACCAGGTCATCAGACTCAGTCTCGGGGAAACTGCCCCCGAAATGGATACCTTTGTTGTCTCAATACATACAAAACTGTCAAGAAAGTGAACTCTTTCTCAGCTCAGTTAACTAAATGCGTACACAGATCTAAAAATCCGGGCTGCATAATTAGCAACCTAATTAAACAGTAGTAAACGCCTTCCAATAGGCCAATAAAACATTCCAAAACTTGTTCAGGTCTGTACCTGCACGTCATCAGAAGTGCAGCAGTTTTCATTTGGGTCTCCACACTTCACATTTTATAAGGACAGAAACGGTGAAACTGTGGCTGTGTAGCTGTACCCTGTTGTCCTTAACTTATTTACCCAAATGCCTGTTGTCCTTATCAGCTTATTTACCCAAATGTTTTTTTCCTACTACAAATTAGCATGATCCTAGAAAGAAAAGAAAAAAAAGTCTTTTACAACAGCATAATGGTATAATTCATAACTGCACATCTCAATCACTTTGTTCAGCCTTCAAATTAAATTAAAAGGATGAGGGGAAAGTGGTGAAGAGGACACTTCATTCTGCAACCTATAAAACCACCTGAATGGATGGTGGACAGTTGTCTAGAAATAATGACCTGACAAAGGATTTAAATCAAAATGAATGAAGGCTGAGAAGACGCACAATTCTGCCACCTCTACACCATTTGAGTAGATGACTGATCTACGTTGATAAACAAGTAAGCAAAAGGAGAAAGGGACATGGAAACCCCACTAAATTTTTCAGATACCAAAACATGCTAAGCAACATGACAAAATATGCTTCCACCAGTTCAGTTGACACTTCACTTAAGCCCCAACTTTGAGAGGATTTCTGTCTATACACACTGAGCAGAGTGGAGGAGGGGCGTTGAATACAACTCTCATCCGAGATAAGTATCCTGTTTTTTTGGATTATTTATACCGATTACTGTTTCTAGCAATTTATATATAGCACTTTTTATTGCCTGCTGCATAGTTTTTAGTGCATTTTATTGCTATTAACTAATGTGCACGGGTAACAGATTTGTTTGCAGTTAAAAGCATTCTGTAGAGTCTTTGCTCCTTTATCGGTTTAAAAACTTTCATTTTGTGGCTTTCTGTAGTGTTTACTGTCTAAAGAGTGTAGGCTAATAGCTTTAGTATTGGTCCCCACCCTCCATCCCTGTTCGTGTCTTGTTATACTTGGTGGCTTTGCAGTTGCCCGCCCCTACTGTAAATTTGATCTGGGACACTCATCCCAGTCTAGTGTCATTAGCTCATTCTACCTAATACAGAAAAAACATCTGAGATTTCTCCTTTTTCCCTTTCAAAAAAAAAAAAATTACCTGAATCTCTGTGTGTTCTGACTGTGCTAATCAAACATTTTGGAAATATAGAGTATATTTTAGAGCATTTATTATAACTGTAATTGCCTTAATATTGCTACAACTCAAGTGCTCCAGGTTGCACTGCATCTGAATTGTGTGTGTTTTAGTTCCTTTTCTGTATATATAGACTTTTCTGTATATGTAGACTAGCTACTAATTCTGCTGTATTACTGCCTCTTAAATCATTTTTCAGTTGTGCACTTGCCTTGCTTCATTTAAAAAGTTTTAAATTGCTAATTTTGTAGAGTTTTAATTGCATTTACTGTTTAGGACTACACACTCGTGTGTTCGCCTTTTCTGTGTTTATTTACTGTATTATTGCATTGTTTAGCCTGTTTTAAAAAAAAATAATGCTATCTTGTTTGCTCGTTTCCCACCTTTCCTAGCCAGTCCATATCCCAGGCTTTGCTTGTCTCAGGACTTTATTTTCTGTGTTCAGAGCTATCCAGACCTTGCTGTGGTAGAGGGAAGTCCTACTGCTTACCAGTGTGAGTGGTGAGCATTGTACTGCCTATCCAATGCTAGAGGAGTGGTTTCTAGCTCTGAAATTGTAATTTTATTAGCCTTTTGGGGCTGATTTCTATCCCTTTCAACTTTCTGGCTTAAAAACACGTGTGTTTGCACATTTTTCGCATCGTGCAGCACTGCGAGGCTACAGTTAAACTATTCCAGGTGCCAGAAAGTCTGATCTTCAAACCTTTCCTTAAAAACTAGCTGGTTTCTCAGTAGTAGCAGTAAAATCTGAACTCCTGTGACTAGCACTTTCTCTAGAACCTGCTGGAAAACAATAGGAAGCCTGAAACTGATACAAGCACTGAACTCTCCTTGTCAATAAGGAGAAGTTACTCGTAGGCACTAAACAGCCTATAATTGCAAAGTACCTTGCAAAGGTAAGGGAAAACAGCTCTTATACTTTACAAAAAAAGCACCTAAACAGGCATGTCCAAGGGTCAGCTTCCGGTGATTTCTCCTGTCCACCTGGTGAATCTGGGCATACTGGGGCAATGCAGCAACTGCCTCATGTACACAGACAATCCTCTCCTCCTACCACCCAACACTACAACCTGCGAGAGATGCACTTACATAGCCAAACTGGAAGCAAAGCTCTCTCTGGCCAAGATTATGCTAGACAGTCAAGAGGAGAAGGTTAACACCTGCACTACACCTCAAGCAACTCATAGCCCTTCAAAACCCACACCATCACCACCCACACATAGCAACACTAAATTCACATATGCAGAGGCCCTTAAACATTAACCTGCCCAAGCAACAAGGACCTCTGAAGCTGAAACGCAAACAAACGTCAAAAACAAAGTGACACACATCTCTCAACACCAGTGTGCAACCCAACAACAGTCCCTAAGGCAAGACAATGTACCCACTTTAGTCACAGATGACTCTAGTCAGGCACATCGATGTCCCACCCACCAGGCTGAACAAGGAGAAAATTACAGTCAGCTGCCTGTAGAGTGCCAGGATCTGCCACATAACACATGCACTCAAGTCATGCCACAACAAGTACAAATAAGACTGTCATTGTCCACGCTGGAGTGAATGACTTGAGATGTACCTCCCTGGACTACATGAAGAGAGACATGGAAGAGCTCTTGGATCATGTGGGACAGGCAGGTATGACCCTAGCCCCGAGTAGCAGCCTGCCTTCGGCCAGAATGATACCACAGTACAAGGATAAAATGAAAGACTTCAACAATTGGCTAAGCTTCTGGTGTCATTCAAAGGGGATCCAGTATCTGTCCGCCTGGGAAGACATGATCGACAAACCACGATGCTTTGCCAGACATAATTTGCACCTGTCACCCCTGGGATTCAGGATACTGGCTAAAGCTCTTGCCACCCCTATAGTGCCTTTTTTTTTTAGGAAAGGTTCAAAGGATAAAACCACCACTGTAAAAGATACAAGCATGCAAAATCTGAAGGTAATGCTGCTCAATGCTAGAAGTCTAAACCTCAAAATGCGCACTCTCGAGGCACTCTTAAAAATGGAGAACATCGATATCTGGGCAGTAACGGAGACCTGGTTCAAGGCTCCAGAGAGCACCCCTGCAATACCAGGCTACAACTCTTACCACACGTTTCGGCCACAAAACCAAGACCAAAATACTAAAGGCGGAGGAGTGTCCATATTCACCAAGGATATTCACACCTCCAGGCTAATTGCCCAACACAATGCATCTGAAATAATCCACGTGCAACTAACACTAGGTAAGACTGCAATCCAAATTGTAGCTTGCTACAGATCCCCCACCATGCCCCAAGATTCTCACTACACCTTTCTAAACATACTGGAAAATATTAAGATACAACCAAACACCCTAATACTGGGCGATTTCAACTACCCTGCCATTAACTGGGAAGACTACTCGGGTACCAACTCCTTTTCCAAACTGTTCTTGGAATTCATAAATTCCAACGCCCTTGATCAACTAATCCATTGTCCCACCAGGGGCTCCAATATCTTAAGACCTGGTCATTACCAACATGAGAGAGGGGGTGACACCCCTCATTGGTCAGGTCAGACCAGTGGTCACCCTCTCATTGGTCAGATGACCATACGCAAATCACCCTTGACAGCCACATCCCACCCCCACCCCCCAGTAAGGAAGCCTCCTTAAAAAACTTCTCCAAAGCAAACAACTTCATGCTACTGAAGTCAGAAGTGACAAACTTCATGACACCCATGCAGATGGGATCTGAAAGTTCGACTGCAGGATCCTGCACTAAGGCACTGTATGAGCACATCCACTCATGCATGAATCGTGCCATCCCAAATAGAACCAAGATGCTCTTCTCCAAAAAAAGGAAGCCAATCTGGTGGTCCCCTGCTATAAACAAACTATACAACAGAAGGAAGAAACTGTTGCAGAAAAGAGGAAAATGCCAGGATGCAAAAAACTCCCTCACCAGCCTCAGTAAGATGCCAAGATCCCTCATAAAATCCTCAAAAGCTAGTTACAAAAATAAAATTGCCAAAGATTCCAAAGACAACCACAAGGCATTCTACAGTTATGTCAAGAATCTAAATGGCAATGCTCAGATCTGCTCTGAGTTACAACAGAATGGCATTAAATATACTGATCAAGAATATTGCCAATATCCTGGCAAATCGATTTAGTGGCAACTTCACCCCCCTCTCACCCCCTAAAGGGCCCATCTCAATACCAAAAGATTGCCAAATTTCTGTAAGCACGGCCACACAGGTAGAAACCACACTCTCCAAAGCTAAGAACACAGCATCCATGGGACCAGATCCCAGGCTGTGTACTACATGAACTACAAAATGAACTAGACTTCTTTGAATCAGTCTCCAGAGCTATGGACGAGGGTAAGGCGGTCCACACAGCCTACAGAGCTATGGACGAGGGTAAGGCGGTACACACAGCCTATATGGACCTCGCCAAGGCCTTCAACACCATCCCCCACTCTGGAATCATAGATAAACTTACTAAGCTGGGCATAAATCCCTACATCACTCCATGGGTTGCCAACTGGCTTACTGACAGAACCCAGACTGTAAAAGTAGCCGACTCCAAATCCAGCTCCAGACAAGTGGAGTACCTCAGGGTTCAGTCCTGGGACCACTCTTGTTTGGCATCTACTTCTCTGAAGTACAGGCCAACACTAAGGGACTCTGGCTAACAAAGTTCGCAGATGACTGCAAACTGGGAGCCATTACTGAATCCCCAAATGATGTGGATATTCTACAAAAGGGCCTTACAGAAAGATGCCTGGTGCCAGAGCCATGGGCTCAAGCTTAATGCCAAGAAATGTATAGTTATCCCCTTTGGAAAAAAACATGTACCCATGAATTACCACATAGGTGGCAATACACTAAACATCGAAAGTGTGATGAGAGACTTAGGGACACAGGTGGACAGTGGTCTCACTTTCGATAACCACATTGCCACAACAGTCAGGAAATCCTTCTATGTGGCACACCTCATCACCAAGGGCTTTTCATCCAGAAAAAAGGAGGTCATTGTCCCACTGTACTCATCCCCTCATTAGACCCATTATAGAGTATAATGCCCCATTTGGTATGTACCTCAAGACATCTGCAACAGCTGGAAAGGCCACAGAAATACCTCACTAAAAGAATCACAGGCCTAAAGCAGATGCCATATGCTGACCATCTAAAAAAACTCCAGCTATATTCTGTGGCATACTGTCTACTCAGAGGCGATCTCTGCTTAACATACAAGACCATGTCAAACCCTGAGCTGTTGGACATGCTCCACTTAAAGAAATCCCAATCCCACAGAGCCACACGCTCCAGGGATCTAAACCTTGTCATCACAATGAACAAAACATGCTGGAGGGATACGTTCCTGGCCCAGAGACTCCCCATACTCTGGGATAGACTGCCCATACATGTTAAGCAGAGCACCTCCTTGGCCCTCTTTAAAAGGAACCTTGATGATTGGATGGGAGATAGGAAATTCACCCCGGGGATCGTGTCAATCGCCCTGCTAGACAGGGGTTCAGAGAAGTAAATATTGTTGGAAGAAATATCCAGGGTAATTGTTATGGCTAGGCTTGTATTGGTACTAGGCAGATAGCCTAGTACCAAACTATGAACTTATTCTCTCAAGAGAAATATGCTTCTCATTCAAAAATGAGAAGCATTTCTATACACTTCTTCAGATAAAAACAGACAATTCAAAAGATTCAATTCGGATAGCTTCTGAACTTAACTTTATTGTACTAACCACTGCTGCCTATGGCAACTTCACAAATCTGAGATTTTATATTAAGAGCCTGCAGAGTCCCCAGTATGTGCTTAATTATTGTCATGAACCAATTGGCATTCAAATTAGTTCCGTCAGTAAAACTGGTACTAACCTACCACACCATTTGTAATCTCCTCCCAGGAATGCCTTCCTCCCAGAGGACACTTGAGTGGTATTATAAAAACATCCTAACTCGCTGAATACCAAAGTGATACGAGTTATGCAAAGCTTTATTCTCAACAGCCCAGGTTTGCTCTAAATAGTAAAGCAAGCAAAAAAAGTCAGAACATACAGGCCACAGAGGAGAACTCCCCGTGGCAGGTAATACAGACATACAACTCTGACCCTGTGCTGTTGTATTGTATGAAGCTATAGTATTTCCCTTTTCTAGGGCCATAATGCTGCTAAATCTTTTATAGTCTGAAGGTGAACAGACCCAATAAACCACCAAGAGCAACTTCACTAAATTAGCTTAGCAAGCAAAGAGATAATACTCTGCCTGACACCTGGAACTTGCATATTACTTTTTAAAAAGGTTAGGTTCTCAATTATTTCTGTATCCTTTTCCAAGAACTTTTCATAGGATGCAGAAAATGCATATTTAAGTATCATTAAAAAAAAAAAAAAAAAAAGTCAGACATTATCAAACTTGACAGTATTTTTCACTACTCCAATTCTAATGGAATGGGGCTGTGATACGGTGTCATGAGGCATGACACTTATCAGCTGCACCCTCACAAATGCTTTATAGACAAGAAACTGCCTTATAAGAAAATGTCAAATTAACATATCTGCTATCACAATAGCATTCAGGATTAGGAAAAAATTAAAAAGTCGGAGTAGTTACTGTGGTGCTGGCAGGTTCAGATTGAGAGAACCTTCATGGTGACAAAAATACAATTTTTTTTTCCAGTTTCGTCCCACAATGGTCCTTTAACCAGACAGTGCTCTCCAGTCACCCCTGAAAGAGGAAATGTCTGTCCAGTAGGCTTTCCCTACCAACAAATGAGTAAAATAAAGATGTACATAGATTTGGGTTGGATAGCTTAGAAATTAATCTGTGGCACTGAAAGAATACAACACCTGTACCAAACATTTTTAACAAATCAGTGAAGGAAAATTCTGGTATCTGTAGACAGGAAAATTCTGGTATCTGTAGGAGGTACGACATTAGATAATAAAAGTTATACACTCACCATAACTATGCATCCGTTTTGTCCGTTTTCATTCTTCCTCATCATATGGGTATCTGATCCAACCTCAGCCACTTTTCTTCCAGACTGTTGGATCAGACTAGAGTTCCTCCCCTTATCCACAATGCCCTCTTGCCACTGTATTACTTCAGATAGAGTTTGCAGTCACTGTATAATGGTCTAGAACATTATAGATAATGGTCTAGAACATAATTTACAAAGAGGAAAGGAACAGCATGGGGGCTCAAACAGGAAAGTACAGTTGTGTACACTTAACCATAAATGTAGATGTTAGAGTGTATTCACTGCTGTAGTCATCACTTGTGGGTTATCCCGGCTGGGTAGCCCGCGGCCAGCCCGAATACTAAAGATGTTCCCTCCTGCATTTGTTGCAGGTCACCAGGGACTGAAATCAGGTCATCAGTGGTATAAAGCAGGACAGCCGATACCATTACATCAGTTTTTCTTGCCCCAAGCTATAGGAGCCCTGCCCAGAAGGCCTGAAGAAGGCCAACCTGGGGAATGGCCATAGGTATAGATAGGCAAGAATGAAGTGAGAGCGAAATAAAGGGGGAAGGCAGGAGGGAAACCAGGACTGCAACAGTGAATACACTCGAACATCTACATTTATGGTAAGTGTACACAACTGTACCATGTTCTTCGTGTTTCACTGTTGCAGTCATCACATTTGGGAAGATTCCCAAAGCTGAAGGTAAGGTGGATGGTAGAAGGGTAAGGGAAAGGAGGACAGGGTTGCACTGCTCCAAGTAGGACCTAGCATGCTCTGCAGGACTGCAAAGGCAAAGCCAGCCCAGGTTTTTGAGAAGAGGCAAATGGTAGTGTTTGATGAAGGTGTGGATGGAAGTCCAAGTGGCAGCTTCTAGGATGTCCTTGGTAGCACCCCCCCCCCCCATGGAAAGCAGAAATGGCTATGGACAGGGGCTTGGGAGTAGTTTTCCCATGGAAGAGGTAGCAGAAATGGATACAGTTGAATATCTATTTAGAAATTATCTGCTTGGAGATGGTTTCCCCTCTCCCCCTGGGGCAAAGCTGACCAGGAGCTGATCAGTCTTTCTGAGAGGCTTGGTTCTATCCAGATAGTATCCAAGTTGTCTGTGCACATCCAGTGAATGCAGGATCCCTCCCCATCCTGAGTGTTAGAAAACAAGGTGGGAAGATGTATAGCCTGATTTAGGGTTATGTCAGACACCATCTTAGGCATAAAAGAAGGGTTAGTTCTAAGAGACACCCTGTCTGCATTGAAAGATAATGAAGGGTTCAATGGCCATGAGCACCTGCAGCTCCGAAGCCTCCCCAGCTGAGGTTATGGCCAGCAGGAAGGTGGTCTTCCAAGAGAGGAGTCTTAGTTCTGCATTGGCAGCTGCACTGGCAGCTGGTTCAAAGGGAGGAAAGGTCAATTTTTCCAAAACATAGTTCAGGTCCTCAGGCACGTGTAGGTGGCCTGATGCGAATACCCCTCTAAGGAATTGTTTTAGCAGGGGGTGGGAGAACAAAGGCTGCTCTGTATGGGAGTGTGCAGAGATAGCTGAAGCATGATCTTGATGGAAGAGCAAGATTATCTTTTTTGTACTAGCTCCGCCAGGTAGTCTAAAATCAGAGAGAGAGGCAAAGGAGCTGACTGTACCCTTAGCCTGGCACCAGGCATTGAATCTTTTCCATTTTGCAGAGTATGATTTCCTGGTGCTGGGCCTCCTGGCCTCCTTAATCATCTCCAGGACCTGCATGCTCAGTTGGTTGTTATCCACCTCTGGGGTATAAGCCATGCGGATAGGTTGAGTATTTGCAGGTTGGGATGCAGTATTGTCCCTTTTTCTTGGGATAGAAGCCCTTCTGTGAGAGAATGGTTCCTTGATTAGGCTGAGTAGCAAGGGGTACCAATGTTGCCTGGGCCAACTGAGAGCAATTAGTATAGCTCTCGGCCCTTCTTGTCCGATGTTTAGCAGCACCCTTGGGATCACTGGCAAACGGGGAAAGGCATAGACAAACAGGTTGCCCCAGTGGAAGGAGAGGGCATTCACCTTCCAGGTTTTTGGGTGGGACTCCCTTGTGCAGAAAGTACAGTTGTGTACCTACCATAAAATGTAGATGTTAGAGTGTATTCACTGTTGCAGTCATTACAATTGGGTTATTCTGCTGGCAGGCTACCCGCAGTCGGCCTGAATTCCAAAGTCTAGGTCCGGCGTCGGTTGCTGTCGCCTCCTTCCAGACGTCAGTGCGCCAGGGGTATAAAAGATGCATCCGATGCCATTTTCTTCAGTTTTTCTTGCCCCAGATGTCAGTTGCCCCCAAAAGGGTAGGCTAAAAATATGTCTATAAAGCATGCAGGCCACAAGTAACAAGTTTTCTTCATTGTAAAACATAGTGAAGTACAGATATGGCCCAGCAAAGAAAAAGGGGGATGGTGGGTGGGTAACCTGGACTGCAACAGTGAATACACTAACATCTACATTTTATGGTAGGTACACAACTGTACTATGTTCATCGTGCTTCACTTTTGCAGTCATTTACAATTGGGTTGAATCCCAAAGCTAAGGTTGGGAGGCTGGAACTAAATAGAATTAGGAGCGGCTAGGAGGCCCTGCAGGACTTAAGCCCGCCCTGGATTTGGAGTAGAGTGGTAAGTGGTAGTGCTTTGTAAAAGTATGCACTGAACTCCAGGTTGCAGCCTCTAAAATGTCTTTGGTTGGCACTCCTCTGAGGAAGGCTGCTGAAGTGGCTGCTGCTCTGGTTGAGGAGGGTAGCCTAATGGTTAAGGAGTTTGACTTACAAACACAAGGTACAGGGTTTGAATCTCACAGGGGATAATTGGCTAGGCTTAAAATGGCTCGCAAGGGCAGTTAGCCTAGTACTAATCTATGAATCTATGAATGTGGCCTAATGCCCTTTGGCATGGACTTGCCATGTTGAGAACAGCATAAACAAATGCAGTGACCTATCCACTTGGAAAGGGTCTGCTTTGAGATAGGCTTTCCTTGTGATCCTGCAGCATATGCTACCAGTAATTGCTCAGTCTTTCTGAAAGCTTTGGTTCTGTCCAAGTAGAAGCACAGTTGTCTGTGTATGGCCAAAGAATGCAGAAGTTTCTCACCCTTATTCTCCGGATTTGGATAAAAGGTAGGCAAATTAATAGTTTGGTTGAGGGCCACACTGGACACTACCTTAGGCATAAATGTGGGGTTTGTCCTTAGAGAAACCCTATCTGGATGAAAAATGATAAAAGGTTCCACAGCCATGAGTGCCTGTAGCTCTGAGACTCGTCTTGCAGAGGTTATTGCTAGGAGTAGAGCTGTTTTCCCCATGATAAAAATTTTATGTCAGCTGTAGTGGCTGCCTCAAAAGGAGACCGAGTGAGAGTTTTTCCAAGACATAATTGAGGTCCCATGCAGGTATTGGTGATCTCCTTGGAGGCCGTAAGTTTTTGGCTCTTCTGAGGTACTGCCTTAATAAAGGATGAGAAAAAATAGGTGTCTCTGTTTTGTAATGAGCTGAAATGGCAGAGGCATGAATCTTAAATTGCTGAAAAGGATAGGCCTTTGTCCAGCATCTCAGTTAAGTATTGTAAATTCTGAGAGATATTTGGAACAGTCATGTTAATGCCCTGTGCCTGGTTCCAAGCACAGAATCTCTTCCATTTTTCTGCATAAGATTTTCTTGTACTGGGCCTCCTGGCCTCCAAAATAACATCCATCACCGCTTTAGTGAGAGGCGTGTTTTGAAAAGCTACATTATCCGCCATGCTGCCAGATTTAAAGGTCCCGAGTTGGCTGTGTAGGATCAGATTGTTTTGTTGCGTCAGTAAGTGAGGAATTTGAGATAATGGCCATGCTGGGCATTGAGTCAAGTTCCTGAGGATTGGGTACCAGTGCTGGTGGGGCCAGTCTGGGGCAATCTATCATTTTTGGCTTCTCTTGTCTGACCTTTAGGAGTACCTTAGGGAGGAGAGGCAGTGGGGGAAAGGCATATACTGTTAAGTTTTTCCAGCTGAAAGATAGAGCATCCACTTTCCATGCTTGCTTGTGATAAGTCCTTATGCAGAATCTCTGTAGTTGGCAGTTGTGAGGGGAGGCAAGCAGATCTATGTCCGGGCATCCCCAATTCCTGGTTTATGTTGAAGACTTGTGGGTCCAATTTCCACTCGTGGGGACCCATGAGTTTTCTGCTTAGTTCGTCTGCCAGAGTATTTATCCTTCCTGGCAGGAATTGTGCTTGCAGATATACCTGGTAATTCAATGCTGTGTCCCACAAAGTCATGGCTAGTCTGCAAAGGGGGTAGGAATGTGTGCCTCCCTGCTTGCTTATGTACCACATAACTGTAGTATTGTCCATCCTTATCAGTAGTTGTCCTGCATGAAGTAGGTCCTTGAAGGCTGTCAGGGCATTTTGAACAGCTAGCATCTCTTTTTGGTTGATATGGAGATGCATTTGGTTTGCGGACCATGAGCCCCGAATACATCTTCCTGCCATGTGGGCCCCCCAGGCATAATCCGATGCATCTGTTGTGAATGTCTGTCTGGCTGGGGGGTATGGTGAATGGCTGCCCCTTGTTGTAGTGACAGGCGTTTGCCCACCATCAAAACTCCTGTTGCAGGCAGGGAATGACTAATTGTTTCCAGGCTGTGACAATGTTGAGTCCAAACACTTTTTAGATACCATTGTAATTTCCTCATATGCAGTCTTGCATATGGAATTAGCAGAATGCAGGATGCCATGAAACCCAAACCTTGCACAATGTTTCTTGCAGTTAAATGGGTGTTTGTTGCCAACTTTTTGAAATAAGTAGACAGTTGCCTTTGTTTGTCTGGCGTGAGATGAGCCATCTGGGCAGTTGTATTTAAGCTTGCACCCAGGAATATTATCTCTTGAGAGGGCACAAGTTTTGATTTCTTTTTGTTTACTGTGTACCCTAGGCATGTTAATAATCTTTTTACAAACTCCAGATGCTGTAATAGTATGTCCTTGTTCTCTGCTTGAATAAGGTAGTCGTCCAAGTAAGGATATATTTGTATTCCTCTGTCTGCAAAAAGCAATTACTGGTGCCAGACATTTTGTGAAGACCCTGGGCGCAGTAGATAAGCCAAAGGGCAGTGCAGAGAATTGGTAGTGCATTGAGCCAGCTATGAATCTGAGGTATCTTCTGCATGACTGTCTGATTGGAACATGCAGGTATGCCTCTTTTAGGTCTAAAAGTTACAAGCCAAGCCTTCTTGCCCAGCATGGGCAGAAGCTGCTGCAGAGTAAACATTTTGAATTTTGGAATACCAGGTATGTGTTTAGAATAGATAGGTCCAGTATTAGCCTCCAGGCTTTGTCCTTTCTGGGCACCAATGAAAGTCTCGAGTAAAATCCTTGTCTCTGCTCTTGTTGTGGTACTTGTTGAATGGCCCTCATGTCCATGAGGGATGAAACTTGTTTTTCTTCCTCTGCCCATTGATTTTTTGGCAGGTCTGGCAAACCTTTTGCCCTTAGCATGGTGTGAAAGTGGAACCTGTAACCTTGTGACACTATGTTCAAGACCCATTTGTCCTGGGTGATTAGGTGCCAGTTTTGAGAAAAAAGTGCTAGTTTTCCCCCTAAAGGAGCTGCCAGAAGATAAGTGCTTGGCACTGGTAGGGGGAAGTCATTGGGACTGCTTTCTGTACGGCTGTGATTTGTCTTCTCCGCTTTTGGAGGTATTAGCTCCCCACTGTTTAGACCTGTATGAGCCTTGGGGCTGGGATCTGCATCTAAGGCGTCTGTATCTGCCTCTTTGTGGCCTGACACTGGGAAGGACCAATTCTTTGTAGGCCAGTGTCTGCTAAATCTTGGAGGCTGTACCTGTAAGAAATCCTTGACTGTTTGCATAAATTTGGCTTTGTCCTCCATTTTCTCCAAACAAGGTATCATGCTGTAATGGAGCATCTAATAATTTTGCTTTAACATGATAGATTCTGTTCCTTTAACCAAGCATGCCTCCTAATGACAGAGCCCATAACAGCGGCTCTGCAGGAGGCCTCCAAAGAATCAAAGCCACATTGTAAAGTATGCTTTCCAACTTGTTCAGCTGGATGCAATAAATCCTGCATTTCTTTATTTTCTGCACATTCAGAATTTGTCTGTTTAAGCAGTGACATAAGGTATTGCTGATATTTAAGCATGTGAAACTGACAAATTTAAAGCCCTTATACCCAAGGTAGCAGAAGTGTAAATCTTTCCCTATCTTTCCAGTGCCCTGGAGTCTGTCAGAGGGGGGTAGGGTTTTTTTGCAGTGGAAGCCTTGACCCCCTTGGGACCCCGAGAAATAGTTTCTGGGTCAGCAGCAGGGTTTTTAAAAATAAATTTGTGGGAGTCTGGGACCCTGTAGTATCTGTCTGGCTTAACAGGAGCTGGAGGTAAGGAGTCTGGAGTCAGACTGGACTCTGAAAATACATCTACAATGTCTAGTACAGGTGGAATAGCCAGGGGGCTGTGCTGAGGCAGTAAAAGAAAGTCTGAGCCTTTTCTTAGATTCTGAATAATCTTTGCTCTCCCAGTGGAAATGCTCCCTCATGGTATGCAGCGTTTCCCCCAAAAGAATAATCCTCAGGAGGAGAAACTGAGGGGATAGATTCTTCTGCATCAGAATCCTCATAAGGAGGAAGAGGAGAGAATTCCTGATCAGAAGAGGAATCAGATGAAATGGAAACCTGATCTGAAGATTCATACTGTACCTCTTCCCTAGGCCTCTTGTCAGGAGGGGGATGAGAAGCCCTGATCAAAGTAATTAGGTCTTCAGCCATTTTGAGCGTCTGTTTTTTAGGCATAGAGGCCTGTCCATGGGGCTGTTGTACTTGTTTCTTTGTCTTTAAAGCTGCTTTAGTCTTTGCCTTTGTAGCTGAAGCAGTTTTAACATATAATTGTGTAGGTCTGAAAACACCCTCAGAAGCAGATGCCTGCTCAGCGGCTCCGGACCCATCGGAGGGAATGGTTTCCGAAGGTCCAATACCTTGAGTTTCTGTATGCCTGGTTGACTCCACGTGGGAGTTGGTATCGGCCTGCGACTCTAAAGTAGCGGTCGTTAGGGGCTGCGAAAGCACTGAGAACGGGCGAACCGGCAACTGGCCTAGAAGAAGCCTCGTCGTCTGTTTAGGACCTCGGATGCCTGTCCTCCTCTTTTTCCTTGCGTTTTTTGAAAATTCCAGTAGTCGGCTGTTCCGACAGCATTATATAATTAAATCTTCTGCCAAAGTAATGAAATGCAAAATCGTACCGACGCTCAATAGTGCGCTGGTTAAATCTGGCACAAAACCGACAACTAGCAACGTCGTGGTCAGGGCCTAGGCAAGGAATGCAGTAAGAATGAAAATCCTTATGAGGTATTTGCTTCCCACAAGAAATACAAATTATTAACTTTTTCTGACATCGGTCTGGAGCAAGAAAAAAGTTTCTCCAACGGGGTACTTAGCTTTAAATAAAGACTTCGGATCTGAAATCCGAACTTGAAAATCTCAGGAGTTGGCCGACCGGCACTTGCAAACTGCTTTTGCTTCGGGCACCGTGTGGCAAGAAAGACTGAAGAAAATGGCGTCGGCTGCATCTTTTATACCCCTGGCGCACTGACGTCAGGGAGGAGGCGACAGCAACCGACGCCGGACCTAGACTTTGGAATTCAGGCCGACTGCGGGTAGCCTGCCAGCAGGATAACCCAACTGTAAGGACTGCAACAGTGAAGCACGGTGAACATCTGGTGTAACTGTGTTGTGTGGGTGCAAAGAGGTCTACCTCTGGGATCCCCCAAGTTCGGGTGATTGAGAGGAAGATCTCCCTCTGAAGTTGCCATTCATGTGGGGTCCAGGGCACTTCTGCTGAGATGGTCTGCTAGAGTATTGTGCTCTCCTGGGATGTACTAGGCTATCGGATGAAGGCCCATCATCGAGGCAGTCTGCCTGAGGAACATGGCTAGATGACAAAGTGGTTAGGAATGTGCCCCCCCCCCCCCGCTTGTTGATGTATCACGACTGTGGTACTGTGTTTTGATGAGGGGAACCCCTGGTTTCAGGTGGCTCTTGAAGGCTGTGATAGCCCCGAGTACTGCCATCATTTCCTTTAGGTTGATGTGTAGGTCTAGGTCTCTGGGGCCCCAAGTGCCTTCAGTGCATGTCTCCCAAGTGTGCTCCCCGGGCTTTGTCAGAGGCATCCATGGTGATGGTCTGGCCTTGGGGAAGAATTAGAAAGGATAGGTCTTTGTTCAGGGTGCAGACTTCTGTCCACCATAGGAGTTCCTGTCTCGAGCAGGGATCAGAGGCAGTTTTAGCTCCAGAGACAGAGTGCTGGCACCATAGGTTTTTGACGTACCATTACATTTTTCTCATGTGTAGTCTGGCCAAGGGTACTAACAGGATGCCATGCACCCCAGAGTTTGAAGGAACTTCCTTCCAGTGAAGTGTGTTCTGTAAGCCAAATGGGAGAAGTATTGGGACAGAAAACTTGCTTTTCTGGAGAGAGAAAGGCTCTTTGGGTGGATGTGTCCAGGAGAGCTCTCAGGAAGGTGATCTGTCTGGTGGGCTGGAAATGGCATTTTTCCTTGTTGACAGTGAATCTCAGAGAGGTAGAGGGTTTGAATAAAATTCAGGTCTTGCAGAAGCTTTTCCCTGCTGTCTGCCTGGATGAGAGAGAGTCATCCAAGATACAAGTAAATTTGAATGTTTTTCTGCCTGCAGAAGGCAATAACAGGGCACAGGTATTTGGTGAAAACCCTGGGAGCAGTAGATAAGCCAAAGTGCATAGCAGAAAACTGAAAGTGTTGCGAGCCTGCCCTGAAGTGAAGGAACCTCCTGCAGGACTCGTTTATATGGATATGGAGGTATGCATCCTTCAGGTCTAAGGTAACTAGCCAGGCATTTAGAGTTCAGCATGGACAAGTTTTTGGAGCATAAGCATTTTGAATTTTGGCACTTGCAGTGAAAGGTTTAGTGTGGATAGATCCAGAACAGGGTGTCAAGTGCCCTCTTTCCTGGGTACCAGGAACAATCTAGAATAAGACCCTTTTCCAGCTTGTTCCTGGGATACAGGCTCCACTGCTCCTTGAGCACAGTGATTCAACATTTGGCTTAGGGCCTCTGCCTGCTGATTTGTTGGAACGTCTGGGTACCCTCTTTAAGATTGGATTCTCTCTGGAGGTGAATCTGTATCCTTGATGAATGATTTTTAGGACCTATAGGTCCTTTGTGATGGATTTCCAGTTGTCTTTGAAAAGGGAAAGTCTTACTCCTAACATTTGGGGGGGGCAGAGGGGGTGATGAGGAGTCATTGCGAGTCCTTAGGGTAGGGAGTGGACTTAGAACTCCCTGTCCTTGGGGTAGTAGGAGGTCCACTGTCTGAGCCTTTGCTGTCCTTCAAGTTGGTGTCGGGGGGGGGGGGGTCTTGTCCCTCTGCCCTTTCCTTTGCACAGGCCTGGAATGTGAAGGAAATGACCAGTGTTTGGTGGGGAAGTTCCTGCTGAATCTGGGAGGTTGTACCTGCAGGAAATCCTTAACTGTCTGCATGGATTTGGCCTTATCCACCATTTGCTTGATCACCTCCTCCACCTTACATCCAAACAAACTGTCCTCATCTGGGGGGGGGGGGGGGTCTAGGAGTTTTGATTTTACATGATCAGGCAGAGGTTGCTCTTTCAGCCATGTATGCCTCCGAATGACTGTCCCCACATCTGAAGTCCTGCTAGAGGCTACTAGGGCATTGTATGCACAGTGGAGGGAATGTTTTGCCATTTGAGAGCTGGAGTGTAAGAGTTCCCCTAGCTCTCTAGAAGTTGAACTGCCTGGCAAGGGGGAAATTTTCTGTTTTAATAATTCCAAGGTATGCTGCTGATATTTTTAACATATTGAACTGGCAGGTTAAAGCCCTAATAGCCAAGGTAGCAGAAGTGTATACTTTTTTTACCCCATCTGTCTAGAGCTCTGCTATCCTTGTCAGATAGGGTTTTTGGAGGAACTGGCCTTAGCCCCTTTGGGTCCCTAGCTGAGGACCTCTGGATCTGCTGCAGGATTTTTGAATAAGTATTTGTGGGTGTCTGGCATCCTGTAGTACCAGTCTGGCTTTCTGGGTGCAGGGGGCAGTGCATCAGGTGTGAGGCTGGATTCCATAAAAGCATCTTCTATCACATCCAAAATGGGAGGAATGGCTAAGGGTTTATGTTGGAGAAGGTCCAGGAACTGCTCTTCTGGGACTGGGGATAATCCTGATCTTCCCAATGGAAATGTTCCCCAAGGGTGTGTAAGGTCTCTCCAAAAATAGGTCTTTAGGGATGGATGGATTCCTCTGCATGTGAATCCTCAAATGTGGTAAGGGGCTGTTCATTGTCTGAATCTAAAAAAATCAGATTCTTCAGAGTCAGGCTCTAAGAGAATATCTGGGGAAATGTCCCTTTTCCTTTTAGCTAGGGTGGTCTGATTATCTCTAATAAGTGTGATAAGATCCTCAGCCATCTTAAGAAGCTGTTGTGACTGAACAGGTTGGGCTTGAGGAAGATGGCATGTAGAAATATTTTTTTCTGGGAGTGGCCCTTCTTTTAGGCCTGCGGCTGTAGCTGGCAACATTGGCAGTCTTTGCCTTGCATCGGTTATCCATAAAACCTCCTTGGAAGATGGTGCCTGCAGAGCGGCTCCGGACCCAACAGAGGAGCTGACAACCAAAAATTCGACAGCTGCAGTTTGATTCGACAGCGTACTGGACTCTGAATGGGTCTTAGTAAAGGCCTGGAGAGGAATAGCATCGGGCATCAGGAGCTGTGTATGCGCCTCACTGAATTCCGCACAGTTGCTGGCTGACTTAAGGGTAGAGTCGCCTGAAAGCCTAACTTTATGTGGTCTGTCCCTTTCTTTATCCTTTCTCTTTCTGGGGATATCCACTGTATACTGACCAACTGACGCCATTTCGTACTGCGAAGGACCATCTTTGAAATGCCTAGCTACAAATTCTGATCTACGGCAGATGGTCCTAGTGTTAAAGAGAGCGCAGAACCGACAACCAGGGACATCGTGGGCTGGGCCTAAACAGGTTACACACAGAACCGACAACCAGGGACATCGTGGGCTGGGCCTAAACAGGTTACACACAGGTTATAGAGGTCTCGGAGTGGTATTTGTTTTCCACAGCAGAGACAAATGTTTACTTTTTTGGACAATGATTAGTGCAAGAAAAAGGTCCCAAACGGGGTACTTAGTTTTAGTCATTATCTACTTCACTCTGGCAGCGGCTGACTGATGCAGACACAATCTGCTTCAGGCTCCACGGCAGAAAGACTGATGCAATGGCGTCGGCTGCCCTGCTTTATACCAACGACCTGACGTCAGTCCCTGGCAACCTGTAGCCGAAGCATTAAAGAAAAATCTTTACTCTGGTATTCGGGCCGGCGGCTACCCAGGAGGGATAACCCACAAGTGATGACTGCAACAGTGAAACAATAAGAACATCAATGGTTCCAAAAACTATCAGGCCACTACCAAAGAAACGAAAGGGGTAAGGGTGTGGAAAGTTGAGGAAGAATGAAAATGGACAACACAGATTAAAAGTTATGTACTCGCCATAACTATTCATCTGATGTTGTAATTTTCATTCATCCCTCATTGTATGGGACAGAGTCCCCATCTATGACAACCCTAGGTGGCATTCACGAAGGATGTTCCCAGAGTACTGCAGAACCAAAAGCAACCTTGTTCCTGGATAATTCTGTCAAGCTTGTAATGAGCAATAAAAAGTATGAGAATTGGACCAAGTGGCTGCATCATAAATATCATCAATGGAAGCTCTGGCCCTGGAAGCTCTGGCCCAGAAAGCAGACTATGTGGCCATAGATCTAGTACAGTGATCTTTTGGACATCTTGTCAGACAAACATCTCAAAGATTAAACATAAGAAATACAGTCTAAAATCCATCTAGCTAAGGTGACTTTAGATACTGGTTTTCCCCAATTTGGGACGTGCAAAGGAAACAAAGTGTTGAGTCAGTCCTAAGATCCTCCGTTCTATGAAAACAAAAACAAAGCTTCCTATGTAGGTCCAAAAGGTGAAGCATGTATTCTTTACTGGAAAGGAGAAATTTGGAAAGAAGACTTGTAATTTAAATTTGTTGGTGGATGTTTGCTTCAGAGGCTACTTTTTGTAAACTGGATGGATTGCTACGTAAAATTAACTCTCTCACTAAAACAGCAGGAATGGCAGCAGTAAAGGCATCCAATTCTCTTTGTTATGCCCAACAGGAAAATCTTTTCCATTTACCTCTTGTACATTTTCCTTGTCAAAGGTTTCTGGAAGGATAATACAATTTGGCAAAGTGGAAAAGCCCAAACTGTGTAGCCATCATTGGAATTGGAGAAAGCGTGCAATCAAATTGAGGTCTGGAATGTTCAAATGAGCCATTCCTGAGGGATAAGATACTAAGTCAGGACTGGGGTCCAGTGCCAGAGGAGGGACACAGAAGAGGAGACAACAGGAAGGGAAACCTGGCCTCTGAAGGGGCAATGAGGCTAAACTTGCTCCTCA
>NC_056733.1:1440563052-1440675552 GCF_019279795.1 Protopterus annectens
TCATAGTTTGTCTTTATTCCACATTAGCAGTTTATTTCTGCTATAAGCCATGGCACAGGTTTCGATTAGAGACTTTCTGCACTGAAAGGCCAGGGGAGTCCAATATGGTGACGAATGTTGTGCTAAAGTGACTTACTGAACTTAAAAGGATAGACAAAGTATTTCCTTACTGACTTTGGGTTTGCTTATCTTTTATAGCAAAAGTTATTCTGATAATTTCACTGTGACTAACAGTTATTAGGGATTAGGTTGCACTGCATGTAATGGGGTTAGGCGAGGCATTTACTGTAAAATGTATTTAAAGAAAAATGTAAAATGTTAAACAGACAAACCCTTTAGTAAAAGCTGCAAGAAAAACTTAAGCCAAGCAAGAGTCTGCAATATGTAAATACCTTAAACCTCCTATAGTGGGGTGCAGCTTTACTGGCCTGTACGTACCCATAAAGAGACTTAAATGTCCCTAAGGGGTTATTTGCATATATTCATGGGCCTCCCCTACAGGGGCGGGAAGGTATTACACAACACTTTATCTTGGCCGAGTCTGTTTTTAATGAACTGTATTTAAGGTAGACCATAGATTTGCAGTGGAAAGAGAAACAGGACAGACAATACCAGAGGGTAATCATAGCGAGATATAGGACGGGGAAGCGCTTTAAATAGAAGTGCTGCAGTGAGATGTACTGTAGTGGACTAAATACTAATTGAGAGAAAATGTTACTTGTTAGTGGAACGGCAAGGAGAAATGAGGCAGGAACTGGTAAGAATGGGGAAGTAAATCAGCACAGTACGATACAGAGAAGTAGATACGATACAGAGAAGTAGATACTAAGTCAAGTGAGAGAGATAATGAATGCAAGTGGACAGCTGGAGTTAGGATAAGGGAGTAAAGTGGGGTCAGGCATGGCAGGGCAAACAGCAGCAAGCAAAACAAAGCAAAAACATACAATCAACTGATAATGGGCTAGCAACCACAACTTAGCAATTCAAAAAGCAGTTACAAAGTACATAAGATGTGCAGGCACTGTAAGCATCATAATTTAAATATTGTTCGCAGTAAATCAATAAAGCTTAAGGGCTAGAGTCTATAAAGACTCCGTTCAGCAGCTATCAGAGAAAAAGACCCCCCCCTATATGCTCAAAATGTTAACAGAAATAGAGAGACCCAGCTAACCAGGGTGTCTAGAGACAAATGCTTACTCAGTACAACTCGGAAGAAAAATTCTGAAGAATAAAGTTCTTGCATCTTCCCAGAGGGTTGATGCCGCTTTCTACTGAGATTAGGTATACAAAAAGTCCCGTACTTAAAAATATACTGTATAGGGTGAGGGATAAAAACATTGGAAACTCAAGAGGTCTAATCAGCAGATCCCTTAACATGGCAGAATACAGTACTGCTACAACAGACAAGGAAAGGAAACCAAAACCTTAAACATCTAGACGGTACTGTAGTACAAATAGTCACAGTAACAATGGAGTTCAGAAGTTGTCCAACAATACCATGAAGCCAATGAATATTACAAATAACTGATAGCAGACCGACCAGATAACCGACGCGTAGCAATAGTTCTGAGAAGTCATCTGCTACCCCTTCCTTCTTGACCTTCCCTGCTGTAAAAGTATACCACACAGAAAGCAACTAAGTACACAAACTAAAACCACTGAATGGAATCAAGGCAGCATTCTTGATGTAATGATTAAAATGCAATTACCTGAAAAACTGAACGAAATGCTTAAAAACAAAAAAAAAAAACAAAGCATCTGCAAATGTAGGCACTAAAGGTGATTGCATTTCGTTTGCAAGTACAACAGTACAACCTGTTCTCAGTTATACAGATGCTTTTGGTAAAATGCAACTGGCAGTTAACTGAAAAAAGTGATATAGTAGAGAAGAAATGTAAACGTACCAAGTTTTCCTTCAGTTTCTGTACTGTCCTTAGTAAAATCTTTTCAGGAAAAAAAGGAAGCGTGGGGAACGCAGCTCCCATATGCATGCTCAGCACATCAGTAAACAAAGAGTAAGGCAGAGCAACACTACAGCGCAATTATACAAATACATTTTAAAAAGCTAAGCAATTTCTTTCTTAACATAATGTCATTGTGGGTGTGGATATATCTGGATTTACCCATGGCTGCTTTGTGTAATCACTTGGGGCTTCGCCCTCGTGATGAAAGCACGCCATCCGTGGGTGAATCTCAACATAGCCATACCCACTTGTGGGTTACTGCTTAATAAACTCACAACTATATGGGTCACAGAAATACAGAAACCCAGCTAACCAGGTTTAGAATTTGAAGCTTATTTGTATTCCATTGGGTGTATACCCTACCTATAAGTATCTTGAGCTTCTAGACTCACGTGAATCCAACTGCACCCAACAGTATCTTGAACCTTCCAAGCACATCTGACCACTATTGCCAGTATGGGAATCAAAATGTCTAACTGAAGTCCTGAAAAAAAATGTCAAGAACTTCTAAGATGATGACAGATTGGGTATCAAGAAAACTTTATACTTGAACAGGAGTCATAAGATTCAAAGCCCCCCCCCCCCCCTTTTGTTGAATGAAGTACCTTACCTATACGTATCTCAATTTTAGCACAGCAACAACAATATTCAAGACTTAATGTTGATCATACCTTTTTGTATTCTTGATAAACACTCAAAAAAACATTTCAAATTCAAACTAATTGCTTTTAAGTACTATTAAGTCAAAAGCAATTGTAATTGATTACTTAAACTATTAAATTGACAAAGAATTATGTTCCACAATTCAAGTCAAGGCCAACATTGACAAAAAAAAAACCACATACAAATCAATGATGCAACCAAACCCAAATTGCATAAATATAGTATAAAAATGGAAATACTTCAGAGTTATAAAATTAATTTGGTTTGTGAATGAAATGCTCACACTGAACATTCACAGTGTAGAGAAAATTGTTTATAATGCGTACTTAAAGGCATCTTTCAGAGATCATTTCAATTCAGGTGGAAGCCAATTCCATATTATGCCTACATAAATCTTTTCAGTTGAGCCACCTGTCCTGTTAAAAGGTGAACGCTGTGTTTTGGGATTTATATAAATGTGACTAAAAGACCTAAGCCTACATGGCTAATTAGAACTAAAAACACCCATCTAGGATAAACAATGATGCAACCAAAAATGAGTCACTTCCTTTCAATTGCAGAATGATTTAAATAATTTTACTTATATAAATAAAATGTCAATATCACATCTACATGCCCAAAGTGTGAAGAGAAAGATTTCAATACATTTTAAAATCATATGTACTTCATAGAGCTACCTAAGTTTAGGTGGAAGATTTATTTATTTTATGTGTTCGTTTATCAGGGTAGAGCACTGATCTCAATGGAACAATTTCAGACTCAGCGCAGGAGCAGTGTCTTTAAATGACTTGCTCAGTGTCACACTGTTGGGAAATGGAGGCTGAGGGAATCAAACCTTACTGAACTGTGTTTTGTGGCCAAGTGGTGCAACAGCTCGTTAATCATCCAAGCCAACTCCCAGATGTGCCATATGTTCACAATAAAAAAACAGCATGAATAAAATGCAACCACTTAGGATTAACACAAGATTACCAAGAAGAAACCAGAGCTTAGACTGAGGATACAAGCTGGTGTCCATTAGAGACAGTTGCCAAACCAGGAATAAAATTTCCTGTTCCTCATCCAATTGTCCAAGTTACACTTGAATTGGGTTAGGGAAGAGCTCTGCTTCATATGGATGAGGAGCCCCATCCCGGAGAAGGGGTAGTCTCTGGGATACATGCTGGTCTCTCCAGCAGGTCCAATTTATATCATAGGCAAGGAAGTCCTTAAAACGAGTAACTGGTTCCGCTTGTTAACAGGGTAGGGTTTAACAATGCCTTGTATGCCAGCCATAGATCACCCCTTAATAGTCTGTAGGCGACCAAATTCAGGGATAGGGTGTTGAGGTGGTCTGCATAGGACAGGTTATTTACGGGTCTGCATAGGACATGTTATTTACGCCCTGTAACTGCGGTGGTGGTGCTGCGGTAGCGTTGTCGCCTCACAGTTGGACATTGCCCGTTCGATTCTCAGTTAGAGCGTCTTCTGTGTGGCGACATGCGTGAATGGGTGTTCCTTCGTTGAAGGTTGTGTGTTAGGCCCGACAAGCCAGCACGTAAAGCTACTGCCAATCATTAGCGGACCGGAGTTCAGCTGTGGCGACCCCTAACAGGGAAAAGCCGAAAGACAAACAAATTTTTATAGTGAGGAATATCTGTGGGATGTTGCAACTGTTGGACATGCCTAGTTAGGTACCCACCAAAGGGGGCACTGTACTCGGGTCTCTTTTTCTAAATACTGTAATTTCAAAATAGTGAAGACCAAAAAACCGAGATGAGAATCATGATACTTAAAATGCCAAATTGTGCAAGTATTTCCAGGGCAAATAACACTTGCTCAATGCAGGGAATTATGCCCTTTCTCCACAGTAGTGCAATCCTGGAGTTGGTATATATAGTTGGAGGGGTGGGGGGCATAGCCCCCATCTAGGTGGGTTTTAGACAGTGCATTGTGTTGGGCAAGTGTTTACTTGCCCTAGGAATACTTAAGCAGTTCAGTATTTTAAAGTTTCATGATTTTCATCTCAGTATTTTGGTCTTCGGTATTTTCATCTCAGTATTTTGGTCTTCGGTATTTAGAAGTAGAGCCCTGTAGTCAATGACAGGTCTGATGAATGCTGACTGACTACAGTGAAACAATGACCTACTTGGACCTAGATGTCATAACTTTGTATATAACTTGAACACCATAGAATGATTTCCTCACTACTGTAGATACATGGTGGCCGAAGGCTAGATTACCATCTACTTCGGTTTCCAAGTCCCAGACTACTGGATCGACTCTTAGGGGTCTGTTGTGAACATGACTGTATCCTTCAGGAAGTCACGCACCACTGGTAACTATTCTGCATTTCTTCACATTTAGTTTTAATCCATGGATCTGGCACAAGCTATTTTTCAGTCAGCCCTTCCTGAAGAACATTAGTGTGTGTGGGCTTCTATGACTGCTCCTAATTTGCAATCTGTAAAATTTGGTCAGCCAGTGATCCTTGACTTTAAAGTAAATGGCAAAAAGGACTGGGCAACCGACTAAACCCAGAGAGACTCCACTTGTGACTGGCCTCACTGTAGATGTGGTTCCCCAATTATAACTTCGAGTCCTGTCTGTGACCCAGACACTTGTCCACCAGGTGACACAAAGGTTTATACCAAACCTCTTGAGCTTAACAATACCAGTGTGGGGTACTGTGTCAAATGCCTTGGCCAGGTCAAGGTAAGCAGTGTGAACCACTTTGCCATCATCCATTGCTTCTCAAAGAAGACCACCAGCTTGAGTAATCATGGCCTGCCACTGACCAAACCAAACTGGGTTGGGTCCAGTGTCTGAAGGTTTTCTTTATCATTACTGATCATTTCCATAATTCTTTCCAAGGCTTTGCATAAGAGACTAGTGAGATGTGGGTCTGTAGTTTCCAGAGTCAGTAGATATACCTCCGCACAAAAGGTGGGCTAACTGCTGCTACTCTCCACTCCTGAGGAATGAAGCCTGTTATAAGGCTATGGTTAAACAGCAATTCCAGAGGGCCTGACATGTCATATTTCATGCTATTTAGAAGGCATCTTGGAATTTTGTATCGGCCCATCAATGCAGTTTTCTTGGCCATGGAGACAGCACTAAGGACCTGTTCTCTACTGATAGAAGTGAGTTACATTTGATGGTATTTCCTGAAGGGAGGTTGAGGGGCAGAGAGGGGTAAAGTTAGAACCGAATTGGTCTGTCACTAAGATTTACTACATCTTCTGGCTCAGTATAGATGGCTCCACTGACAATGAGTTCTGCACACAACTATGTATTGCCTTTGAAGTTGCAGACATAGCTAAAGAATGCTTTGGGGTCATCCTTGGTCTGAGAGATCGAACTTCTCAAAATGTGGCTTTTGTAGACTATATTTGTTCTCAGAGTTGTTTGTGTAGTTTGATAAGTGCAATTTTTATCCTGCTGGATGCTACACCTCCAAATTTTGCCATGGATTTTCTTCCTTCTGTTATACAGTCTAATGATGATGTGATTCTAAAGGGCGTTGTTTCTCAGGTTAGTCCTGTGTTTATTCCTGGCAGGTACAGCTGCTTCTATGCAGCTATTGTTTTAAACAGTTCCACACAGACAGCAGTGTACTCAGGGTTTATGGCGGTCTGAAATTTTGCCAGGTTATCACTTCATAGTAGGAAATTAGCCATATAGTGGTTCCTGAACATTCCAGGGTTAGCTATGGTCCAGAGGCTTTTAGTTTATATCTCAAAAGGAGACAATTTTGTGGTCTGACCTTACCAGAGAGGACATTGCACTAGGTGTGCAGCTCTATCACATATTAGTGAGGACCAAATCCAGTATCTTTGCACCCCTAGTTGACGTACTGACAATCTAGGTCAGGAAGTTTGTTTTCACAAAAATCCAAGAATCTTCTGTGCCGGCATGTTTGGTGTTGTATACAATTCCCAGTTAATAGTGGGGTAATTAAAATTGCCTGAGAATATCATAGAGGTGGATGGTGAGGGTTTTCAGTAAGCTTAAATACTGGAAAATTTTCTGGGTCACAGAGTGGGACCTATAGCTTGCAAGGAAGTGCTACTTTATTTTGTCTGATGGTGATTTGAACTTGGATGTCACATGCATCTTCCTGTTTGACTTGCCTCAAGATACCTTATTAGATTGAGACACCTCCACCTTTCGTCCCCATCTGTGTAGTAACTGGTCTAAATGTATGGAAGGCATTACAGCCTAGCATTGCCAGTGTGCTGCTCTGTGTGGCTTTAAACCATGTCTCAGTGATGCAAGGACAGCTTGCAGGGAATGGAGTTTCTTGTTTAGACTCCTAACATTGAGCACTTAACACCTTTGGTTCTGATTTGCAATGTCAAAGTACTTGCAGTTTGCCAATGCCTAAAAAAAAGGCACTACTGGGGGAGAACAAGTTTTTTTTCTAATACTCAAAAGCCTACCGGGGAGAGATGCAGACCATCTTTGGCAAAGCAGCATGGTCAGTTGAACATTTACTTCCATGCTGGCAAATACACAAGAAACTAAGCCAAGTATTAAAAAGCTAGTCATCTTCTGTTTGTACTGTGGCATCGTACTTGGAGAAGGTAAAATGCTGCTTAATGCCAGCCTGGGACACATATGCCCAGAACTCCATGAAGTCTCATGGACTATGACAGAGTCATAATGATACTTGTGGTTCAATGACCTGAGTGAACGTGTAATTGGGTGGATCCTAGACCCTGATAAGCAACTGACTGACTCACTTTCGCCTTACTCAACCTGGTGACAGGGACATCAGTATGCCTATCAATGGAGTCTCCAATGACCAGAATATTGGACTGTGTGGTGCTTGCCTCATGGGCTTATGAGTAGAGACTCCAACAGATCTGGCTGTATGTGGTAATGTGGGTGCTTTGAAGGAGTGCATTTCAGGCTGCCGAGCCCATTTGTTATACATAGTTCATCTAGGGGAGCTTTGTGCTGTGTGTGACAGGTGCAGCATGTGTACTAACAACCTGATTAACAACGGGAGTATTTTTATGGAAGAGCGTTACCTCCAATGACACTGTAAATACACCTCTCGCAAAACATTACCAGTTTGAAAATTAGCTGGTTGTCAGTTAAAATAAGGCAATTTCTACAAGACCTCAGGATGTCCATATCCACCAAGCTGGTAACGTAGACAGTGAGAAAGTTTATAGCCACGGAAACAGGCCCTTTATAAAATTTATTCTCACTCCTATCATCTAAATTAATGCCATGGTATCTGGTTTGCAACTGTGGGGGGCACTGCTTGTCGCTGCAAACTAGTTGCTCTGTGTGCAGTAGGTACTGGTGAAATTTCAAAGTGTGCTTTTACAGGAAAAATGTTAACTCAAGATGCTTGCATCTATACAGGGCAGTGATAAACACTTCTGGGAAAATTACTAAAGTAACCCTTGATCATTTATGGAAGTATTTAGGAAAATAATTCTTAAATTAAGTTAGACAGCAGCCAATCAAGCAGCACTTACTGAAAAGAATTAGCTTTGTCAAGAATGAGGAGTAGAAGGGATTCACCTAATTGGCTACTAATAGTGCTGGTGCTTCACACTGCTGGGATACAATGCTCCTTTGCTTCTTTTTTACCAAAAGTTACAGCAGCAACAATCCCAAGATGAGAGGCAGGCCACAGGCTCTTTGGTGATCAGTCTTGTCCCAGATGATGCAGGGGGTCTGTAGGCTTGTTAAAGCCTTCTCCTGGTAGACGCCTTGAATAGCAACCAGACCAATCAGAAAGGCCCACACAGATGCTCCCTACCCAGAGACAGTCAGGAATTAATGCCCTCTGCTTCTTCTAACACCAGGAGCAAAACAAATTTCAAGCTGGCACCTATGAAGCATTTATCAGGCTTCCTGATGATCAGTGGTCTCCAGGAAACCATGTCCAAATGCTCTGTATGCTCCCCATGTCCATATGTTCTGTATGCTCCTTCTCTCACCAGGAGAGAAAAACACTAATACCAAGATGACTACTGAGAAACAGAATGTGGGCTCTCCAATAATTTGTGATCTTGGAGTAGATGCTGCAGATTTTAAAGGTAAGATGGAACAAAATGGTTAATATCCTAAGAGATGCAATGTGCAGTTAGATATGAAAGTGGGAGTAACTCAAGCTTCAAGCAATCTGAGAGGAGAGCCACCAATTTTAAAAAGAGCAAGATAGACTGGATGGGGGGGACTTAGTATTCTAGTTCTGTTTAATATAGTGGGATGGCCAACAAATTTTACTATCCCTCAAGCCACAAACCCTTTCTCCCCATTTTTGCACATGAGGTTGGTGTCATTTCAACAGTTACAATCATTTATAGCCTTCAAAAATTACTAGGGACAAAAAAAAAAAGGGACAGTGCAAACATAGAAGTCAAACTCAAAGACATTAAGAGGCATGAATAGCAGACAGAACAACTGATACAAAATTTCTTAAGTGCTGTTATAAGTACGTCTCATGCTACAGAAGTACTTAGTTTATTAAAGTTTCCCAATATTGCAGAGTAATTAATTAGAGTGCGTTCTAGGCACTACATTTACCTTTAAATTCCAATGACCAGACTACAAACGTTGCAGGTTATATGGTATGCTTGCTTTCTACACAGCCCACTCACACAACACCACCCCACACACACAAATCAGAAGAAAGACTCTGACACATTCAACAATTTTTATTTATAGGGGCACACTGTCCTAAACAAACTGCAGATGTTAACGAACTAAAGACCAGAGCCAAAAAGACTACGCATTTGGTGAGTTGCTGGACTCATTAAGACAGAAATCTGTGGTACAATAAATAATGAAAACAAGAGAAAGGTTGTTAGAAGAAAAAAAAAAAGACACAACCTTAATCAAAGTTTGCAGATGAATGCACAGCCTAAGTACAGCCCACTGTACACCTCCACCATTACCTAGTTAAATGTGTGCCAGTTAGGACGGGGGGGGGGGACAGAGAAAAATGCAAACTACCCCAATTGTTGTCTAGATGAATTCCCTTCCTGGTAAATATACACCCCAATTTACCGGGAGGACCAGATGATTGGCAGACAGGGGGGGGGGGCAAAGTGCTAAAAAAGTAGAAGTGCCTAATTGAGGAAAAAGGCATAAGAAGCAATGTGTACTGCAAAAGTAATGGATATATATGAGAGTGAGAGAGACAGAGTCACACATTACAATGTACATAGTGTTTGTGCAACCGAGATGAAGTCTCATAGCATGTCTAACTGCTTTTACTGAATCCTGTAGATCATTGCCCTAGAAAAGGACACACTTACTTTATATTTCTGTAAAAAAATAAAGCATGTTCAAAGGAGTGTGCATGCTGTAGAACAGGAACAAGAAAACTGGTACTACCAACAAACACTTCTGGTTGAGATCAAATTGAAAACTCAAAACTTAGTTTGAAAATGCATCAGAAGTATAAAGACTAATATCGGGTCTACATATGCTCCTAAAGCACTGAGATTCTAAAACACTAAAAAAGGAAACTATGGGCATATTAACATTGGACAACACACAATTAATTACAGAATCACAAAAACACCGGAGATGTGTAGCACCACAGCAGATATCCTGCATGATCATTCGGATGCATGTAGAAGCTTAGTGCATCTGCACAGAAACAAACACATGCTTTGCCAGTTAACACATGGTCCAGAAGAGTGCCAAGTACCTCTCAGGTGTAGAGTAGGAAATAATGTGAATGGAAAACAGAACTGCTGAACAACATGATTACAAAGGCAAGACAGGATTCTTATTTGTATTGCTTCGTTTTCTAAATCACATCATTTATATCTTGCAAACCATCACCCACTGCTTACTCTGAAAAGTAGTATCAAAATGTAAAATGCCTTTTAAAAAACAGTATACGATGCAAAGCAAGATTTCAGACAGATAAAGCTAGGTAAGCTCCAAATTGTACACATTTAATACAAAAGAAAGAAAATTTTTTAGACTTCTGTTCCGAAATTCATCAGTACCAGAGGCATTTCAAAGAGCTGCTGCACACATAATTGAAGACTTAAAATCTTTCAGAACAGGATCAGACACGATGAGAATATGAAAATCTGTTAAGTAAAGACTGACATATAATAAAAACAACATAATTTTAAGACAAGTATGAATAATTGTAAAATAGCAGCGACAAGTCTCAACCAACTTTCAATCTGTTTCAACCATAAAAAGCTCATTTTATAGTTGTTTCTTGACTGACATTGCACAAACACTGCTAGAAGTTCCTCAACACTGGAACAAGCTACATGTGGCTATAGCAAATCTTTGATTTTCAATACGATAGTTCAATATACCAAATCAATACAACAAAATTACTCTTTGATCCAAAAGGATCTCACCATCTCTCACTAAGGAAAGCTGGAGATTGCCAAGGAGTTGTATTTCAGAGTCATGAATATAGGCTTCCCCACTGTAACCAACACCTCAGACAGATGAGGACTTCTTTATAGTATAGACCACTGCAAAAAAAACACACCTGTAGAGTCATCATCTGCCCCTCTAAAAAAGAGCAGTGTGATGTCCTTAAAAATGCAAAATGACTACTTATAAAACAACAATGATTTCAACAGCATAACTCACTTGTATTCCCCCTTTTTGCCAACTTTTACCTACAACCTAAGACTTTACTCACTCTCGCTCTATACTCCCTTTCTTACCACAAACTCCGTAAGACAGACAAAAGCTTCTCACCAATGGCAAACAAAATACGTGAATCCTTGCCAATAAAACTTAAATCTATCCCCTCCTTTCAAGGCTTCCAATAGAAACTGAAACAAAATCATATCACATAACCCAACATCTCCACATTCTGAACCTACAGCCACTCATTTGTCAGTCTACAAATCACTGCTCCTTTCCGTAGTTAGGCATCAGAATACCACTCCGCATTCTCCACTAATCTTTTCTTTCTACATTCTTACATAATCATACTCCTCTCATATCAGCTTTATTCCTTCTCTGCTCTCCTTTTACACAATATGCACTGACATCCAGTCTTTCTAAACTGTACCTCTGTCAACTCTCTCACCTCACTTCTACAATACATAAACATGTACACATACTGTATAAACCCATATTCAAAATGATTCTCAATTTGCGTTTCCTGTACTAATTGTACTACTGCATTACTTGACACACTGCATCATGTATGCAAGTATACTGCATCTACCTTATGTATTTTATTTATTTTAAGAATGAACTGAACTGGAGTACAAAAATGCAAGTTTTGTTCACAGTCTCTACAAGCTGTACCTGAAAAAAAATGCTCCATTTGGAAAAGTGTTCTGTATCAGTTAATTAACAAACAAAATGTTGTTAAACGAATGACAAAAAGAAGAGGAAAGAAACTTTGACCTTAAGTCACACACAACTAGAGTGAATCATTCACTACAGCTTTTAAAAAGTTTTACAGAGAGCTCTGTATGAAGGAAATCTTTTTAGAGAGCGTATGATCTACGGATCTTAGGATAAAATCACCTTAAGAACAGGTCCACAAACTTTAAAGAACAGGATTTCTGTGCATGCACAGCATGTGGCCATTAAAGGCTAGGGACACATCTCACACTTCCCTCCAGTTAGTTTTAGTAAGGTTAAGGATCACCATTAATCCTAAATGACATCGGTGAAGTGAAACATTTTATGAGGTGTAGCCTGATCAGGTAAACATCCTATTCAGCACTTTATGCACACCTTAGGGTTGTGCAAAATTTAAGCAATGCAGGTAACAATAATCAAACACAGAACACACATTTCTGTTTGATAATTAAGACAGACCTTCTGATAAAACAGGGAACTAATTAGTTAAATAAGCACACGGTCAGCTGAAATGCAATACTTAAACTGGTTTTGGCCTGAAAAGTAGAAAGGGATTTGACCTACACTGCAGCTTGCACTATTGTAGCTGAAAGCGTACCAGGTCAAGCAATCTAATCTACAAGCAGCAGACATTTCTTACATACAAACAAAATAAAAAATGGGGAAAAAGACAGTAAATGGACTGAAAAAAAAAAAAAAAAAAAAAAAAAAACAGTTTTGAGATGTCCAGCATTTGCCTTAAACAAAGGGTGGGACAAGTTACGGTCTCTCTTTAGCAGCAAAGGCCTGTTAAACAGTATCTTTAGGGGAGGATATGCATGTGTTGCTTTCTCATTATCATGTAAGGAAGGAAGGCAGGCACTGTAGCAATATGACCCAGTAACTGCTTTCAGTATCTACTATATCCTTATTGGGACAGTTTCAATTGCTTAATACCCTTTCTTTGAAAGCAGTTTAGTTCAGATAGTTACAATCAGCTTTGTCCTGTAGTCAAGTAGATTTACTCAGTCTTTTACCCACTGTACGATTCTAAGCAAGTCACATAACTACACAATGCTTTTAAATCATCCTTGAAATGATGCACTTGTGCACATTCACCTTATTAACAATATAACTAAATAAATAATTTCAACACAAGACAACCGACATAATTATGTTCCCTATATTCCATACTGTTCACATTCATTTTTTTTTTTCAAACTACAGAAATAAAATAGGACCATCATAGTGGCGCAGTGACTACGGATTCCTTCAAGCAAACTTTTCAATTTCTTTGCTCAAGAATCAGAGACACAGTCAATTATATTGGTGGGACAAAGTCCCACAATCAGGCAAAAATGTTAAATACTTTTTTATTCTACTCAAAAAAAGTTACTACTACACGTTTGCATCAATGGCCATTTTCTGAATAATAAGCACGCAACTCAGTGTCTAGCATTGATTAATATTTTATCCTGGCAAATCACAGAGAATCAAACAGTTTACAAGGGACAGGGTAAACCTATACGATTCAAAAAATCATAGACTTTCCTCAAAATTAGCAACAGTACAATTTCCATACCGGATAGGTCGAGGCCCGGGTTAACGACGACAGCCACCAATACTGTTAGCCAAGAGGGTGGTGGTGGAAATTGGGCTACTGTTGGCCGAAGGAGAAGAGGGGGAAGGCATGCCCGAAAGCAGAAAGAGAGGAGGAAGGTTAGGAGTGTAGTAGTGAGGGTAGGAACTTTGAATATTGGTAGTATGACTGGTATAGGGACAGAGAGCTAACTGATATGATAGAGAGAAGGAAGGTTGATATATTGTGTGCTCAAGAGACCAGATGGAAGGGGAGGAAGGCCAGGTGTATAGGAGGCGGGTTCAAACTGTTCTACCATGGTGTGAATGGGAGGAGAAATTGGGTAGGGGTTATCCTGAAGGAACAGTATGCAAAGAGTGTTTTGGAGATGAGAGTGCCGGATAGAGTGATGTTTATGAAGCTGGAAATTGATGGTGTAATGATGAATGTTGTTAGTGCATATTCTCCGCAAGCTGGGTGTGCGATGGATGAGAAAGAAAAATTTTGGAGGGAGTTGGATGAAGAGGTGGTGAGTGTACCTAAGGGTTAGAGACTGGTGATTGGAGCGGATTTCAATGGACATGTTGGTGAAGGGAACAGAGGAGATGAGGAACTGATGGACAGGTATGGTGGTGTTGGGGAGAGGAATGCAGAAGGTCAGATGGTAGTGGATTTTGTGAAAAGGATGGAATTGGCTGTGGTGAATATGAATTTTAAGAAGACAGAGGAGCATAGGGCGACGTACAAGAGTGGAGGAAGATGCACACGTGGATTATATCCTATGCAGGAGGGCCAGTCTGAAGGAGATAGGAGACTGTAAAGTGGTGACAGGGGAAAGTGTAGTTAGGCAGCATAGAATGATGGTCTGTATGATAACGTTGGTGAGCAAGAAGAGGACAAGTGTGAGCAGTGCCAAGGATCAAATGGTGGAAGTTTGATAAGGATGATTGTGAGGTGGAGTTCAGGGAAGAGTTAAAACCGAATAGCTGGGTAACTACAGCAGAGATGGTAAGGGAGACAACCAGAAAGGTGCTTGGTGTGACATCTGGACAGAGGAAGGAGGACAAGGAAACCTGGTGGTGGAATGAGGAAGTACAGTAGAGTATACAGAGGAACAGGCTGGCAAAGAAGAAGTAGGATTGAGAGAGATGAAGAAAGTAGACAGGAGTATAAGGAGATGAGGAGCATGACAAAGAGAGAGGTGGCGAAGGCTAAGAATAAGGCATATGGAGAGTTGTATGACAGGTTGGACACTAAAGAGGGAGAAAAGGACCTGGCTAGACAGAGGGACTGAGCTGGGAAAGATCTGCAGCATGTAAAGGTGATGAAGGATAGTGAGGGAAACATACTCTCAAGTGAGGAATGTGTGTTGAACAGATGGAAAAAAAAAATAAATAAATAAAGAGTACTTTGAGGGGCCAATGAATAAGAATGAGAGAGAGAGAAGGTTGGATGACGTGGGAAGAGTGAATCAGGAAATGAAACAGATTAGCAAGGAGAAAGTGAAAGAGATTAGCAAGGAGGAAGTAAGGACAGCTATGAAGAGAATGAAGAATGGA
Organism: Protopterus annectens; assembly: GCF_019279795.1. Lineage (NCBI taxonomy): Eukaryota > Metazoa > Chordata > Ceratodontiformes > Protopteridae > Protopterus > Protopterus annectens. The sequence goes on from NC_056733.1 coordinate 1,440,578,115, forward strand.
AAGGCCGTTGGTCCAGATGACATACCAGTGGAAGCATGGAGGTGCTTAGGAGAAATGGCAGTGGAGTTTTTATCCAGATTGTTTAATGAAATCTTGGAAAGTCAGAAGATGCCTGAGGAGAGGAGAAAAAGTGTTTTGGTACCTATTTTTAAAAATAAGGGTGATGTGCAGAGCTGTAGTAACTATAGAGGGATAAAACTGATCAGTCTCAGCTTGAAGTTATGGGAAAGAGTAGTGGAAGCTAGGTTAAGAAGGGAGGTGATTATTAGTGATCAGCAGTATGGTTTCATGCTAGGAAAAAGCACTGCAGATGCAATGTTTGCGCTGAGAGTGTTGATGGAGAAAACAGAGGTCAGAAGGCGTTGCATTGTGTCTTTGTGGACTTGGAGAAAGCATATGATAGGGTGCCTAGAGAAGAGTTGTGGTATTGTATGAAGAAGTCGGGAGTGGCAGAGAAGTATGTAAGAATGGTACAGGATATGTACAAGGGTAGTGTGACAGTGGCGGGGTCTGCAGTGGGAGTGACAGATGCATTTAGGGTGGAAGTGGGATTACAAAGGATCATCTCTGAGCCCTCTCTTATTTGCAACGGTGATGGACAGATGAGATCAGACAGGAGGCCCCATGGACTATGATGTTTGCAGATGACATTATGATCTGTAGTGAGATTAGGGACCAGGTTGAGGAGACCCTGGAGAGGAGAGGAAAGAAGGTCAGCAAGACTAAAACAGATTATGTGTGTGTGAATGACAGGGAGGATAGAGGAATGGTGAGGATGCAGGGAGTAGAGTTGGTGAAGGTGGATGAGTTTAAGTACTTGGGATCGACAGTTCAGAGTAATGGTGAGTGTGGAAGAGAAGTGAAGTGAAGGAGAGTACAGGCAGAGTGGAAGTGGTGGAGAAGAGAGTGTCAGGAGTGATTTGTGACAGATGGGTACCACTAAGTGTGAGTGAAAGGGAAGGTCTACAAGAGGGTAGTGAGACCAGCTATGTTGTATGGATTGGAGACTGTGGCACAGACTGTGGCATTGACAAAAAGGCAAGAGTCAGAGCTGGAAGTGGCAGAGTTAAAGATGTTAAGATTTGCACTGGGTGCGACAAGGATGGACAGGATTAGGAATCAGTATATTAGAGGGTCAGCTCAGGCTGGACAGTTTGGAGACAGTCAGAGAGGCAAGATTGCGTTGGTTTGGACACGTGCTCAGGAGGGATGCTGGGTATATTGGCAAAAGGATGCTAAGGATAGAGCTGCCAGGTAAGAGGAAACGAGGAAGGCCTACGATAAGGTTTATGGATGTGGTGAAAGGACATGCAGGTGGTTGGTGTCAGAGCAAGATGCATGGGAAAGGAAGAAATGGAAACAAATGATTTGCTGTGGAGAGACAGAGAGAGATTATGTCCCCGATTATGACAGCTATCCCACAAAGGAGGAGTCAAACTGCTGAATATGTTACTCATCATAATTATCTCCATCTGCAGGTTGAAAAGCATGTACAGGAGAACTCCACCCCAAGGACTGAGCTATTATCTGTCCAAGTACCAAGTATCAAAAACACTACTGCTGCAAGAAAATCAGGACTACTACAAAAAGTCAAAAGAGTTAGAGACTCTTCAATGCATTTATTTAAGTTAACTGCAGAAGTGCAAGAACTGTGCCAAAAGTTAATACAAGTTGTCCACAAGATACAGTTCTGTTATATTCTCTAGCAATGGAAGATCATTAAATAATCCACAGAGATAAATGGCCTTGAGAGTCAAGTCACATTAACAAAAACTGAAAATATACACTTTTAAACATGTTCTAAATATATAAAAAAGTTATTTTTGATGTATAGTTTGAGACAGCTTGCAGTGCATTATATTTTAAAACTGACTGTATACTAATCAGGTCAGGCGTTTACATTATATACAATTTTAACCATTTTAAATGCTAAACCTGCTAAATATACAGTATCACGTGTGGAAAGGAGGGCAGTGGACTGGGGTTAATGTGCTTGAATCAATTTCACTGCCACCATAAATTTTAATACTTTAGTCTAAAAATCTTAAGATTTGACAGACAGCCACTGGAAGTATGGCCTGTCAAATCACACCACTAGTATAAAGCAGATTAAAGTGTAAACAAGGCACCCAAATATGAAATCACTGCACAACTGTCCAAGTGTAGCCTGGCCACAAGAGCATGCAAGAAATATACACTGCTGCCCTGGATATGGGCCTACACTACCCATACCAACAAACAGCCTTCACAGTGACCCCCCCCCCCCCAGCAAAAATCACACTCTGGGTTCCTGTACCTTCTAGCCCTCCATCCCAACAGCAGTTGTGCTTTGAATACACCATCAAGTTTATTCACATTAAATAATAAAATACCATTATTAATTAGGGAAGAATGATCATCTTCTCTAAATATGGTAGCCTTCTGACCTGGCCCAAAGTAAACTACCATCACTCCAGATGTTCAGGTTGAGTAACTCCAATTACATTTCAATTGTTTCAATAAGTCAAACAATTACAAACACAAACAGTACATATCAGACGAGTCTGGCTAATTAGAGGTGGATGCTGACAGCTTGTCACCTATTTAGCACAGTACAGTGCGGTAAGTTGAACTTACCACAACAGTAGACATTTGAATAATCACTGCTGCACTAGCCTTAGCTATATAGGTTATATCTTGCAAAGGATACAATGGTCGACCAACTTCCAAAGCTTCAGGACATCTTCCACTCACCTAAACTGTCAAGCAGCTCAAGTTGAGCTGACTAAAAGACAAGTTTGGGCACAAAGCACTTCACAGCTTTCCTGCCAGCAGAAAGAGATATGTTAGGAATAACAAAACAAATGTCCACCCCCGCCATAAAACACACCAAAAAAACAAGGTGAATGGGAGGGAAAGAGTGGCTACTGCAGCAGTGAACATTCGAACATCTACGGCTATGGCAAGTTCAACTTGTACAACTGTACTAGGTTCATGTCATTCCTCTCAACAGTCTAGATTTTTGCAGAATGTCCAGATATTTGGTCTATTTCTCATAAAATTGCATTTTTCTCGAACAATCACTGGCAAATCATTGAAGACTGAAGTTAGAAAAACACACATTTGAGTTTCACTTCACAGCTTTCAGAAAATTAATGCTAATGCAAAACCTGTTGTTCCATCAAGCTTGTAAGTTTGTAAGAGCAATATTTAAAAAGTATCCCTATTTTTGGGCCTCTAACCCCACCCCACCCATTATTTGTGCCTTTCTCCAGATTTCTTGCTCTAAAAGGTTGAAAGTAGTTCATATCGATCACTACTGCAGCAGCCTTACCTATATGGGTAAATTACCGTGACGAACTACATTTGAGAGGTGGAAGGAGAAGAGTTCAGGAACCCCTGGAAAATGGTCCTAGCAAAGCTTGATCTGGACCTAGAGGAGGAATCAAGCTTACAGTGCTTTGTAAAAGTATGCAGAGAGGGCAAAGTAGCAGCTTCTAGAATCAAACACTTTCCAAAAAGCCATGGATGAAGCCAAGGACCTTGACCCAGCCTAGAACAGATTTATTATGGACAGCGTAACAATAGCCTTAACAACCATTTGGAAATGGTCTGTTTAGACCCAGGCTGTCCCTTCTTACCTTCACAAGAAAAACAAATGATCCAAAATTCTGAGAGGTACAGTTCTGTCAAGATAGTACCAGAATTATCTGTGGATATCCAAGGTGTAGTTCACAGTGTGTGTTGTACCTTTAAGAGCTATTCCAGTCAGTGGGCACGTGCACACAAGTACTGAGCACATGCAAGCAAGAATGCCATTTTGTGTGGGCAGCCAGAGTAAAAGCATATATGTATGTATGTAGTAGTCAGTTTAAGGTTTAATGTTCCAATCAATCATCTATCCCGATAGGACTTTCTAATTAAACAAAATGCTCGAAACTACGATAGATTGATAAAAGTACAGCTGTCCAAATACCATAAACGACCAGTAGTCCTTCAATAATCCACTTTATTAAAAACGAACACAGGAGCAACTACCATAAGCGCTTTCGTCTTAGGCACAAGACTTTATCAGATGATGATCTGATGAAGTCTTGTGCCTAAGACGAAAGCGCTTATGGTAGTAGCTCCTGTGTTCGTTTTTAATAAAGTGGATTATTGAAGGACTACTGGTCGTTTATGGTATTTGGACAGCTGTATTTGGTGTTCTTGGTTGGACTTTGATTTCATTCATTCAGATTGATAAAAGTACTCAAAAATGCTTACAAAAGTGCCTGAAATAACTTCCAAATTGCATAAAATGTATGAAAAGGGGAAAACAACTGTATTTTTTTGGCCATGTGCTTCTTTTTCACATTAACTAAAGCTATTCGAGATATCTGAAGTGCGCAGAGTGTTTGCAAGTGTGTGCAGTATTACATTACAGTCATTTCACAAAATACAGTCATTTTGAAGAGACTGTTGTGCAGTTGAAGATTTCTTTTCCAGTACCTGGTATGAGTGTCTGCATTTGAACACAATTGCAAGGGCTAGGTCTGTACTGTGAAAGCAGACCAAGGTTGCTCCAGAAACCAACTTTATTAGGTTAAGCGCTTTCGTCGGTGTATGTGACGAGACTTCATCAGAACAATTACCAAAAAAACACCCTTCCCTTTTATACACTCATTAAAACCAATTAAGTCATAAGTAATTAAATGTTTAAAGAACCAAGTTCTTAAGCAACCATATTTTTTCAGCTTTAAAATGCTAGTACATTCATTCATTCAACCCTGGATATTCTGTGGCATTAAGCCTCAGATGCCAACGTAATTCACAGGCCTCAAGCTGTTCAGGAACCACCCTACCCTGTAGGTCATTAATCTGTTGCAGAACTAAAAATCTAAATGTGTGGTCCCTGAATCTCTCAGCATGTCTACTTAAAAGCATTGGTTTTGACTGCTTTCAAGCTAATCAGATGTATGTTCATAAATTCTGTTTTTAAATAACCTAGCAATCTTGCCCACATAAAATGCGGGACAAATTTAGCAATGTATACAACATTTTTAGACATACAGTTAAAGTTGTTTGTCTTTTTGGCTTCTCCCGGTTAGGGGTCGCCACAGAGGAACTCCGGTCCGCTAATGACTGGCAGTAGATTTTTATAGTGCCGAGTTGCCAGCCCGAGGCCAAACCTTCAGCGAAGGCACGCCCATTTACACATGTCTTTCGGAAGCCACTCAACCATGGGGAGGACATGCAGACTCCACACAGAAGGCACTCCAGCAGTGAATCGAACAGGAGAACTTCTTTGTGAGGCAACAATGCTACCGCTCTACCACCGCGGCTTCTATAGACATACAGTTAAAAGTGTGAATGAATCTTTATTCTAAACTTGTTTAACATAAAATGAATGGTTTTAGTCTCAAAAGTATGTGAACATTGACTACATCTACCACACTTAGTTACCTGGTCTAAGGTTGGACCGTTAGATGTAGTCAATGTTCACATACTTTTGAGACTAACCATTCATTTTATGTTAAACAAGTTTAGAATAAATATTAATTCACACTTTAACTGTATGTCTAAAAATGTTGCATACATTGCTAAATGTTTGGTTTGTCCCGCATTTTATGTAGGCATGATTGCTAGGTTATTTAAAAACAGGATTTATGAACATACATCCGATAGCTTGAAAGCAGACAAAACCAATGCTTTAAGGAGACATACTGAGAGATTCAGGGACCACACATTTAGATTTTTAGTTATGCAACAGATTATTAATGATCTACAAGGTAGGGTGGTTCCTGAACAGCTCGAGGCCTGTGAATTACATTGGCAACTCAGGCTTAATGCCACAGAATATCAAGGGTTGAATAAATGTACTAACATTTTAAATATGAAAAAGGCTTAATGCCACAGAATATCCAGGGTTGAATAAATGTACTAACATTTTAAAGATGAAAAAAATATTTGTGATGTTTTAGGAGTATAGGCTTTTGTATGGTATATGCAATTTTATGTGTTTGTTTTAACACTAGGCTCTTTAAATATTTAATTACTTATGATTTAATTGGTTTTAATGTGTATAAAAGGGAAGTGTGTTTCTCTGGTAATTGTTCTGATGAAGTCTTTTCACATACACAGACGAAAGCGCTTAACCTAATAAAGCTGGTGTCTGGAGCAGCAGTGATCTACTTTCCCACTTCTTCGCATTTTGGTTGTCATTTCTATAAGGTTACCAGGTGTGTACTGTGTCTGAAGCATTTTATTGGCATGGCAGAAGGATTTTGCAGACCTGCTCCACTTATTTAACAATAATGTTGCTGAAAACTGGAGAGTGGCCGAGCAAGAGTATGACATTTTCACAAATGCTGCTTTTTCTGACAAAGACGCAAGTACAAAGGCATTTATCCTCCTTAATTTAGCTGGTTCAGAAGTCACTGAAAGCAAGTGTTCATTTTTGTATCCCTCAGCTGTGTATGCAGGGGAAGACAGCCAAACTGTGGTATCAGCTGAAATGCGGGAAGACCCCCCCCCCTCCAAGAATGCTTAAAACATAAATTTAGAGAAGTGTGTAACCCCAAAACGAATATTACAATGGAAAAGCACATATTTCACACAAGAGATCAAAAGCCTGGTGGAAACGTTTGCAGCATATATAAATGACTTGAGAAACAGGGCAAAAACGTGCAGATTTGGTGATCTGAGACAAGAGTTGATAAAAGACAGGCTTGTGTGCTATTAAAGATGATGCAGTGAAAAATATTTTGCTTCGAGACAGTGATTTAACTTTGAATAAGGCCAGAGAGACTTGTCAGACACAACTCACAGAAAAGCACACTAATATGCTTACAAAATGAGAAAAGCACGCTTGCAGTGTCTTCCAGTCGTTGACAGCATGCAGCACGAGGTTAAAAGATGCAGGCCCAAGGGCATGGCCATACCCTAGGCTTCTCCAGCAAAACCCAGAGCAGCTTCAGTAAAGCACAGAGCAAACTCAGTAAAGCAGAGGGTGACAGGCCTCAATCAACTGTCGTAATTGTGGAGGTAATCATGAACCTAAACGAGAGAAGTACTTAGCTTTTGGTCAGCAGTGCCAGTCATGTAGAAAGTGGAATCATTTCAAACGGTTGTGTAAATCAAAAAAAAAGAGGCACATTCTTTTATTAAAAACAGAATGTTCAGAGAGGCAAGCTGATCAACTAGAAAGCTGTGGCCCTACTTATGTCGATAGTGTGTCAGTGTTTCAAACAGTCAATGCAGATTTGTGGCCAAAGAATTAAGTTCTGATTAATGGGAGACCTGCAAAGCTCAAAGTTGATACTTGTTTAAAGTGCAATGTTATGTCCGCAGAAATATTTGCCAAAGTAAAAGCTGGCAAGAAGCTTGATCTGGTAAAGTGTGCAAAACTTGTTACTTATGGTGGTGAAGAAATCCAAAACGGAAGGCTCAGTAGTGCTTTCATGTTACTCTGCTGGGAACAGCTATGACTTGCAATTTTATGTAGTCCAGAGGTACGTGCAGTCATTGTTAGGCCTCAGAGAGAGTTTGAAAATGGGACTACTTCATTTAATGCAGAAGTCCACCATGTAAGCACTTGTAACGACAAATTTCACACAAACTATTTTTTTTCTGACTATGCTGACCTTTTTGAAAACTAATTAGGCAAACTCCCAGTTGTGTACTCCATGAAGTTAGACTACGAGGCAAGCCCGGTAATCAGACCAGCAAGGAAAGTTCCATTAGCCATACAGGGAGAGTCAAAGCTGAGTTACACAGAATGGTGCATCTAGGTGAAATCTGTCCAGTGGAAGAACCAACAGAATGGATATCCTCGACGGTAGCAGCTCATAAGAAAAGTTCAGACTATATTACAATATGTACTGACCGAGGGATTTGAACAAAGCATTAAAATGACATCATCCAATTCGTGCAGTTGAGAAAGTTGCTGCTATGTCAAATGCCCCATTTTTTTCTGTCTTAGATGCAAAAAGTTTTGGCAAACTTTGCTCGACTGAAAAATCTTCATTGCTAACCACTTTCAGTACACCATTCGGAAGATAGAGATTTTTGAGAATGCCATTTGGGATAAATTCTGCCAGGGAAGTCTTTCAACATGCAATGGAGCAATTTTTTTTTCTGGCTATCCATGTGCTATTATAGTAGATGATATTATTGTAGGAGGCAATGGTGAACTCTAACAAAATGGAAACCTCAAGAAAGTTCTGGAACGTGCTCGTGAAGTGAATCTTAAGCTAAATCCTCAGGAAATGCAAGTTCAGGCTACAAGAAGTTACTTGTGTGGGTCATTTGTTTACCAGTTCAGGCCTGCAACCAGATCCTTCCAAACAAACTGCAATTCTTGAGATGCCAGCTCCAGACAAGGCCACCTCCTTATGTTTTCCTGGAAAGGTCAACTATTTGGGCAAGTTCATCCCAGATTCAAGTGACCTTTCAGCACCACTAAGAGCCAACATGCAAAGATGCAACTTGGTCCTGGTTGGAATACCATCACAGAGCATTTGATGTCCTGAAACAGAGACTTGCCAGTCCACCCACTTTAAGATACTATGATGTTCACTAACCTGCAACTCCTTCTTGTGATGCTTCGAAATTGGTCTTGGTGCAGTCATTCTTCAAGAGGAAGGACCAGTAGCCTATGCATCCAGAACTCTAACGCAGACCGAGATGCAGTATGCTCAGAGATAGCTCTTGGCAATTGTGTGTTTGCATGTTCGAAATTACATGATTATATTTACGGCTGACCAAAGTGAAACTGATCACCAACCCTTGGTCACTATTTTGAAAAAGCCTATGTATCATGCGAGACTGCAATGCATTACGCCGAAATTACAAAAGTACAAATTTCACTAGGTTTATACAAAAGGCAATCTTCTTTATCTTGCCAATACTTTATCCAGATCGAAACTGAGAAACCTGATTCTGAAGTTATGGAAGGGAGATTTTCTTCTACACATCTTGATGAGCTCAGAACTCAACAGCTTCAGATCCAACTCTCCAGAAAAAAACACAGATCATGAAACTGAGAAACCCGATTCTGAAGTTATGGAAGGGAGATTTTCTTCTACACATCTTGATGAGCTCAGAACTCAACAGCTTCAGATCCAACTCTCCAGAAGCTCAACCACTTTATCAGTCCAGGATGGCCATCAAAGCAATCTTGTTTACTACCAGATGTGCAACACAATTTTCCTTACAGAGATGAGATTTTGATGGAAGATGGTATCATGAAAGTTCCAAAAGTGATTGTAAGAATTGTGGAACAAGATTACATTAAAATCTTGTATTGTGGCCACCCAGGAACTGATTCTACCAAAAGAAGGGCAATAGGACTAGTATTTTGGCCTTCTGTGTCAAAATCGGCTTGTTGTAGTAGTAATAAACCGCATCAGCAAAAAAGAGCCCACTTTAACCAAGCCAAATTCCTGAAGTAACTTGGGTCGACAGCAGCTACAGATATTTTCGAATGGAATGGTCAACATTACTTGGTGTTAGTAGACTCAAATTGGTTCGAGATTGACCTACTTCCTGATCTGACATCCAATACAGTCATTATGAAGTTGAAGAGAGATTTTTCTGTCCGTGGTAGTCCATACAAAGTCATTTCTGACAAAGGTGCGCAGTTTAAAAGATCTACTGAAACGTGGGACTTGAATTGTTCATGTTACTAGTAGTCCTGGATGGCTGCCTATTATATTCTCGAAAGCAGACAATGTTGAGTCAGACATTGTCGACACAAGAATAGTGAAAGTGCAGAACGAACGGGTAAACTGAAATCTCCATAAAAGGGAGATTTCTGTTTACTTCAATGTACTGCAGACTCGGAGTTGGTATATTTAAGTAGCGGGGGGGTGTAGGGGGCTTGCCCCCCATCCTACACCCTTTAGATTTTCTTTTTAAAAGTTTATTTTTCTGAACATTCGAAATTTTAATAGTTCGATCATTAAAGGTAGACCTTTAGTGATTCGAACCATTAAAACTTTCAATGTTCTAATATAGACCCGTCCTGGATACCCACAATTGAATGGCCTGGCTGAACGTGCACGTTCAAAGTACAAAACAGCTGTTGGAGAAATCTAAATGCGACAATACTGACATTTTTTCTTAATCTGCTTAATCTCAGAAACATTTCTAGCAACAATCTTTTTGTTTCACCTGCCCAGAGATTAACGTCCCCAGGCTAGTGAAAGCAGATAACATATACATACTAAATCTAGAGCACTTGATAATAGTTTTCAATCTTACTCACAAACACTGGCTAATCTACAATGTATGTACTGTACCTGTGTACTATGTATATATTCTACCTATGTTCCAAATTTCACCTGTACACTACAAATCTATTACCTTTATTTTTAAAATGAAGGTTTGTTTGTTCTCTCCACTGTAACTGTTTATGTGCCGCATACCACTGTCAAAACATGTCTCTTGTAATTTGTGTGTATACTGATCATGTCTAAATAGCTAAATGTGTCTGTAATTTTTCTTTGTGGAGCTTTTCTCTCAAGGCCTCTGCTGAAAGAGGGCCTTTTCGGCTCAGACACCCCCGGTTAACAAATGTAAAATAAAATAAATAATGAATAAATGTTGAGACAAACCAGAACCACACTGCCAATCAGTAAGAATGTTAGTTAAGAGTGCTAAAAAACAACAAAGCACTAAAAACTCAACTCCTTAAGAAGCATTTGTCCCAAACGTCCTGCTATGATAAAACCAGCCAGCCTCTGAATCCATTAAAAGAAGGAGAGAGAGAGAGTGAGGATGCAGACAGCAATAGGACTTAAAACATTTGTGTGAAGAACAGAGATTGTACATAGAGTCGAAAGGTATGGAATTAAGGCAGAACTGAACACATTTACTACCAGTGTTATAGCATCTTGCCTGTAACAGAGAGACTAATTCTCAGAGTGATTTGTCCACTATTCCTGTTCCAGAGAACAGTTTGTCGTCTGTTCCTGAAAGTCTCCCTGAAAATCCTGAAGAACAACATTCCCCAGTGACTGTCCCTGTTGCTAAACCCAGTTCCAATTACATTATGAGGTCAGGTCGTATCTCGGGGCCTAATCATAAATACACAGCAACCTGGACAGGATTGTTAGTTTGTATATATCGGTACAATTTGCATGCTTATCCAATTGTCATTTTCAACTGCAAGACAGAATAGTCAGAGGGAGGATGTAGTGCGTGTTGTACCTTTACTCCAAATGAGTCGGCACATGCATACAAGTACTGAACACGTGCACGCAAGAGTGCCATTTTGTGTGAGCAGCCAGAGTGAAAGCATGTGTGTGTAGTAATCAGTTTTTAAGTGTAATGTTCCAGTCATCCATTTTGATGTTTGTATGTAATAAAACTACTTGAACACCCAAGCCTCATCTTATTTTAATACAAAAGACGAGCAACAAAGTATTCTCTCTCTCGTTTTTACATTCAATAAAGAAAACGGAAAGATGCATAGTTTGGTCTAAAGTAAACTTGGATACCACTTAGGCATAAAAGCAGCATTAGTTCTCAAAGAAACCCTGTCCCTATGGGAAATGAGGCAGAGATGGCTCACCTTACGAGCTTGAAACTCCGCTACCCTTCTTGCAGAGGTCAAAGCAATCAGTAGAACTATTTTCCATGTTAAGAACCTCAAGTCATCCATATTAGCTGGTTTAAAAAAGGGAGAAATGTTAAGCTTCTCTTACACAAAATTAAGATCCCAAGGAGGGGCCACCAGTTTTCTTGTTTGCCTCTTAGGCAAACCCTGTTCAAGAACATTCTGACACGAGACTGCCTTGAAAGAAGATCTATGGGCAGACATGCTGAAGTGGCCAATAAATGAACCTTGACAGGGGAATAAGAAGGCCACAAGATAAATAATTGAGGTCATTGTGTACCACGCACCCCTGTTTTTGGGTGAGTGCATCCAGTCTCTGAAGAAGCTTGTGGTAATTGCCCCTGGCCATTTCTGAAAGAAGGGAAAACAGTTGCCTAGGCCAGAAGCAAGTCACCACAGTAATCTTGGGAAACAGTGGAAAAGCATGCAGGAACATTCCTGTCCAAAGGGGGGAAAAAAGAAAAGAAAAGGCATCAGTCTTCCACTCCTTCATGCATAAAGTTCTGAAACAGAATCTTGCCAAATGATCGTTCAAAGAGAAGGCAAAGAGTGTTGATGCTGGGACCAGAGTTCAGATACCACTGTATCCTTTTCATGTGAAGTCTTGACGGGTATAATGAGCATCACAGAACCTTAGCAACTGATATAAATGAGGATATTTTTTTTCCTGTGGAAGAAATCTATCTGAACTGACGTGTCAGGTTAACATCCCAGGAACACAACCCTGGGTGAGGGAGTCAAGAAAGACTTGAACTTGACTGTTCTCTTGGAATCCCACAGTTTGTGTAACAGATATTGCAGAGAGACTCTGCAAAGATAAGCAAGTCATCTAAATATGGAAAAATGTGGACACACTGTATACTGCGATGAGCTATAACTGAAGCTAGACACAGTCCAAATGTTACAGGTAGAGAACTGATAAAGTTATGTATGTCTGGATCACATTAAGAAACGTCTGGATGAGTAGGGATGCGATAAGCATCTTCTGAGTCTAGTGTTACCAGGAAACTTTAACTATGAAGAGGCAACATGTTGTGAAGTGACATAACTTTGAATTAGAGCACTATCACAAACAGGTTTAGGAAACTATGATCCAGAACTGGTCTCCAAGCATTTTCTTTCTTTCTTTGGCACTAGGAACATCCTCAAATAAAAGCCCTTCCTCACCTGGAAGGAGAGACTGGTTCTAATCAATCAGTCCATGGGACAGTATGTGATGAACGGGTGGAAACAAAACAGTCTGATCTGGAGGATGAGGAATGACCCCTAGAAAGGAGGAATTTCCTCGGAAATGCAATCTATAATCTTGATGAATGATATTCATAACCCATTTGCCCGAATTCATAACCCATTTGCCCGAAGCCATCTGTTGCAAAGAGAAAAATTAAGATAAAGACTTTCAAGAAAAAGGGGGCCAGGGTGAGGGTCACGAGGTCTCTTGAACAGCCATTAAAACATACTGGCCTGTCCTTGTTTTTCTGGAGTTTACAGACTTCTTTTTTGGAACTCCCTTCCTGTTGCTTCTTAAACGTCCGTTTATCCAAATTCTGTTGACCGTTTTCTCCTGTTCTATTTTGGCAGGAAAAACAGAGTAAGAAAATCCCTTGGACAAATTGGAAAAAAAAAAAAAAAAAAAAGGATTAAAGTAGACATTTCCTGTATCAGTTTGCTTTTTTCACCATACTTTTTGATCACCTCTGCAGCAAAGGGGCCAACACAATCTCTATTCAAGGGAGAATTTAAAATCTCATTGTAGAACCGTTCCTTCGTTGAAGGTTGTGTGTTAGGCCCGGCAAGCCAGCACGTCAAAATCTACTGCCAATCATTAGCGGACCGGAGTTCCGCTGTGACGACCCCTAACCGGGAAAAGCCAAAAGAAACAAACAATTGTAGAACAGAGCATGTGTTGCAACTTTAAGAAGCATTTCAAAGAGTGGGCCTATGCGTTTAAAAAGACAGCATGTGCAGGCAGCAGTGCCATTTTGAGAGAACAGCCAGACTGTTAGCATGTAAGAGTGCAGTAGTCTGTTTAGAAGTTTATTTAAGTTTAAGTTACTATGCCTCAGTCCTGATGTGTTTGTATATAATAAAGCTGCTTGAACCGAACCCACAACAACTGTTAAGTCAGTTTTATCTTGACCAGACGAGTGACTCATCACCAACATCTGGAATGTTCTGGGAATACAGCCACGCAAGCCTCCTTAAAACAGTAATAGCGGCCATAGTCCTGAAAGTAGCATCAACAAAGTCATACACACACTGTAAACAATGACCTGATGTCTGCAAAAAAAGAAACCAAGTTATTTAACGCACTTTTTTCCCCTCACAAGATTAAACTGCAGATAAAAAACACTCCTTACCATTTCACAATTGGTCAGAACAAACTTAAACACATTAACCTGACAAATCAAAATTCTGAAAGCCAAAGCTACAGACCAAGCACTTAGCAGCAGTGGAATCAACTAAGACTACAGATACTGGATCAGGTTTGGGAACAGTGTATAACATTTTAAAAGACTGAGGAATTTTATACATGCTGCCATTTTAAGAGCAGCTAGCTGACACACACACACACACACACACACACACACACACACACACACACACACTTGTGGAAACAGGAGGAGTGGGTGTAGGGTCCGAGAAATCCTTCTGCAAAACTCATTTTCTGAAAGAATGAGAAACCTTAGCGTTTTCCCACTGAAAACATTTGCCACATTCTAGCAGTCTCGGAGGAAAAGAAACTCCTACAGAGAGATTCTGAATCAGAGGAAAAAATCCAAAATCCATCACTGCCTATTCCTGTTCAGATTCAGGATCTTGAAGATCAATAGCCTAAATTAAATCCAGAGCTGCATTCAGTAAACTAATCCTATCTAAAGAAATTTGAAGAGGCGTACATACGTGCTTGATTCTGTGTCTTTGTGATAGGAAAAAATAGGACCAACTGTGTTACTAATAGCAGCAGCTTCTGCAGGGCGAGTACAGCATTCTGAACAGAGAAACCTTCTCTGTTCCCTCTTCCAGGACTGACGAGTGTCACTTGCCCACTCAGGGGACTCCAAAAGACCCAGTTACAGTTGAGACACTCCATTAAAACACAACACTTCTACCTTTAAAATAACCTTCCTAAAGAGAAAATGTAAGGTTCCCCCTCCAAAAAAAGGAACTTATCTGCCCAGCTAAATAAAGCACAAGCTGTTGATTCTCAAATGCCTCACAGGAGTGTACTCTTCAGACAGTAAAGCTCTAAAGGGCTTTGCACCCATAATCAGCTCAGCTCGAGTTACCTTGAAGCTTTGGAAGCTGGCCAGCCATTATATCCTTGGCAGACAATAACCCATACAACTAAGACTACTGCAGCAGTGATCAATATGATAAACATCAAATGATCTATTAGTAAACAAATTGGTTAACAGTTTGGGTTCCAGAACAATAACCATTTAAAACTGAATAAATTCAGAAAAGAACGAGTTAATAAATACAACTAAACAGAGAGAAAGAGATACGAAAGTATACCTGAAAACAGAAATCCTTTTCAACAAAGGAAACATCTACAGCTAGACCATTTCCTCATTTCATACATGCAAGAATTACAGAATCTTAAACTAAACTATCAGCATTTCCTGGCAGACAAGTGCTGAAACAACTCAGAAGCGGCAGGATAGTTTCCTCCTCTTCTGTTCGCAGCGGTTTGGTTTATATATTTTCATACAGACTACAGATGCAACTGATCAAAGCTTTATATATGCATACTAATGAGTTTATTTACTAGTCCTAGTTAGCAGTGTCCCTAAAAAGAAAATGACCAATTGCTCTTTTTACAGCCGACTCATTGGCTTAGGAACAGTCACAGATCTTGCTGTAAGAATGTTAAAACCTATGACCTAGCCTAACAGTTACCTCAGTGGTCAGCAAATGTGAAAACATAGAAGAGCCAAGCAATATACATGTCAAGCAGAGCGCCTCTTTGGCCCTCTTCAAAAGGAACCTTGACAACTGGATGGGAGATAGGAAATTTACCCTAAGGATAACATCAGTCACCCTGCTAGACAGGGGTCCAAGGAAGTAAATATTGTGAGAAGAAATAGCCAGGGAATTGTTATGGCTAGGCTTGTACAGGCCCTAGGGCCGATAGCCTAATACCAACGTATGAAGTGTATCCTTCTGGATACGAGATGAATTTTCTCAACTCTCATGCATGTATGTTACTACTTAGGCATTTGGGAGTACTACAGAGAAACTGCCATGCAGAGATTAGTTGGAATACAGTACAGAATACTTGAGAACATAGAATAAAGGGCTGAACAAGCAAGTATAAACACTGAACACATCAGACCAGTCTGCCTAATTAGAGGTGGGTGCCGACTGTTTGTCTTAGTGGGGAAATTAAACTGGAGTCTAAGTCTATGCCAAAGTGCTTAGTAGATATCCACCTACCCTGAAATTGTGTAGCCAACACAAAATTAAGACAAGGCAGAAAAATATAAATAGCAATTAAAAATTACATTTAGACTGCTTAAAGAAATTAAAAGGAATTGTAGCTCTAATTTTATCTGGGTTCAAAATGGATGTGCTGGGAAGCATTCCCGATACAAGCGTTCAAAGTACTAGTAAAGGAACACTGAAAACACAAACATATATACTATGTTGGAAAGTACCATTACTTCAGTCTGTTTTGCATACCAATTTTACACGTGGAAATCTACTTTGTGACTACACATTAACTGCAATACAAGCCCCCTCTCTCCTCCACTTTGAACTCCAACTCTTCCACAGCAAAAACATAACACCATACATAACTACCTTTATCTACAACTGATGCCCAGGAAACACCAAAAATGTATAGCATCTCAGTTTTCACAGATTAAACCAGAGGTTCTGGATTGTTACTCAATAAGAATCATCTATAAAATTGTTCTGGAACCCAAGCTACATCCACAAGTGACTTAAAAAAAGTCTGAATTAACCTTACTAATGTGTTTCTGGCTTCCTTATTTTTTCTTCCTAGCTTAGTCTGCAATATCCCTTTGTGAGAGTTTCTTACAATAATTGCAGCTTAGTCAGCTTCTCGCTCTAATACACTGGAGTAAGTGCAGAAAGCAGACTTTACTTGTGCTCAAAGACATCAAAAATGCTACCACACCTAAATTACCTAAGCTCATTTTATTTGAATGCCTTGACTAGTAAGGGAAGTTGACATGAACATGGCAAATAAATAATTTGAAAAGCCAACGACAACTTCCACACAGATTCAGAAGATTGTGCTAACCTGATTATTTGAATTTGCTTAGCTGTAAAAGGAGTTTTAATGGATATGCCACCTCTACAGGATAGATGGATGGGTGCTAGAATCCTAGTAACATTTTTTAAGCAGGGATGTTGTCTACTCTAGCTGCTTACCTACATCTCTGTTGGCAGTCACTGTCAATCAAATGAGACCACACTGCAAGTCAGAACAAACCAACTAATGTGATTTTCCTCAGCAGGCTACATCAGTTCCAGTATAAAAAGACAGCTTTTAACTACACAGCTTCCAGCAACTATTCCATTCCAATTCATTTTGCTGTACATATGAAACATCTTGCAAACAGTGTTTAAGGGAATCTAAAATTTATCAAAGCACAGAAAAAAAAGTTATATACCTTATGATCTAGAATTTCCAAAGGACTCCAATAACACCTGCACATTACAGAAAAGACATCCCCCTAACTAGGTACAGGTTATTTCTTAAGACTGTCATTAGTATATTCTGAAAATATGCAGTATGCTGGACAGCTCACTGAGAATTTGGAACTACACTCAATACGAAAGAAATACGGCACTATAGTGACAAAGGACTTTATCCAAATGGGGAACTTTTCACCCAAACAAGTGAAAAAGCACACCACTCGCTCAATTATCAATGTTTCAGACAGGCAATATCAATTGCGCTAACTAATGCCAGTCAGCACACACACTACTGTAAAATAAAAAGTCAATAATTTCACATATAAAAATCAGACCAAACGTGCTCTATAACTAATATACAAAAACGTTTCCAAGCATCTCTGCCAGTTTCATTGCGATACGCTGAGGCTGGAAAGTCCAATTTGCTACCTGCATAAACTGGTTAGAATAATAATTCACATACAGAATATCCAGGATGGTGGGCAAGATAAAAAGAGTTAAGCCCAACAAAGCAGGCGTCTAATATACCCGAGATTTAAACTGGCATCCAGTCAATGCAAACATCAACACGGCATACATAATCAAAAAAGAAATTCAGGCCGAGCCCAGTTGTTTTTATATGTTTCACCCAGTCCAATGGATCCAATAGAAACAAACTATTGACAAGGGTACCATCGCTCGTGTATATTTAACGTCTTAGCTGCAGTGCTCCACTCCAATCCAGCAATCACTGGCCTACGCCCATTTAAATGCCCAATAAAAACAAAATAAAACACTTTACATTTTCATTCTTTCCTGTCATCATTCCAATTAATTTAAAAAAGAAAATCATAACTCGCCTGGCCTACTGTTTCTCATTTCATCCCTGGACTTTCCTACAGACCCAATACCCGTCCTGCTGCTAGCAGTCTAGCAGAAACCAAGTGCTGACTCCGGAACTTTAAAGCCTACCTGCTGATATCCGCTGTTCTGTTCGGCCATGATGAAGGACTGGACGTTCTCCTCCAGGCCACCAGTGTGCACAGGAATCCAAGGGGATTCAGCGATTGTCGCCTGTTAGAAACGAAGCTGTCCTAGCCCACAGCTTTACGGAGAAGCTAGCTGTCTTAGCTTAGCTTACTTTTCTCCTTTCTTCCAATCTTTAAATGGCCGGGTAATCAAATCAGGTCAGATGCTGCCACCTCACACAGCAGCAGTAACTACATGCAAAGAAATATGAGGATTCACTGTATCTCGTTGTTCAGCACTCTTCCAGTCAAATAATAAACGAAACGATAAGGGCAAGGCTATATCCTCACATCGAAAACGATCGTGAGGAAAATGTTCATACCTTCCATGTAACACTAATAGAGAAAGAGTTTCCTAGAGTCAGTAGAACTGTTAAAATAAGGAACATCAATATCAAATTATGTCATGGAAATAAGTCATAACCAAAAACGCGATTATGTACATGCATCATGTGACTCTGGGTAACATTCATAACCGAACAGGGACGCAAAAAATACTAAATAGCATCTAATGGATGTTGTATAAAAAGCCAATAGAAAGGTTTTATTTTGCGCAATTACAAGTCATTTTGGAGTACCTGGAAATGTAAAGCATCGGTGTGGCCCCAAATTATGCCCCTACGTAAAGTCTTATTAAATCAATAGATTTCATTTAAATTCTGTTTATATAGGGACTGATGCCATTCATGATGTAGACCACATGTAATTATTCAAGAACCAGGCACTTTCTAAATAACGGGGGTCTTATCTTGGAAGAAGTGAAGAAGAAAGCATTCTCATTTATCAGCAAAGTCACCCTTAAAACGGACATTGTCTCTCAAGTCTGCCTAGGAAGTGCATGTTTAGTCCCCCCCGCAACAGAGGGGACTGCCTAGCATACCTCTCAGCTATCTCTGATTTTGTAGTGTGATCGTGATTTTGCCTCGTATTTTTGCCTTATCCCTCGTAAATTTTTTGATTTTCTGGTAAATCGCTGAGAATTACAATCAATTAATAACGCCAGACGTTAGAAGTTCATACTTACTGATGCAAAACCTATTGTTCTATTATCTTTTGTTTTACTGAATTAGAGTAATCCTTAAATTAAGTCCCTCATTTTGGACTTTTGCCCCCATTATTTTAGCTTTGTTCCTGATTCTTTAGTAAAGACATTAAGAGCTATGATTAATGTGCACTCTGGGTACTGTTACCTGACACTTCTGTACTCGTTGTCAAAACAAAGCTATTTTCCTCCTCCTGTACCAGCCCACATTACCGAGACCTGATTAAAATAATTCCACATTCCCACCCCACAGTCACCAGGTTATCCCACTTCCTCCATATAACTGTTTTCTTCCCTCTGTCAGTGCTGCATATCTGCTCCGTGTCCTGATCTGCCTCTGATTCTTTCTCTTCGTGTTTAACAATTAAACAGGTCAACAAACTCCCCTGTTACAATCTGTTCCTTCACAATCTTTAACATGTGACCCCCACTGACTGGTCTAATATAACTGATGTAGTGAACCCTTATTAGTGGTTGGAACATCTTCTGTGTTTGGTCTCCCCATTGTTGGGTTTCTTGTTTAAATGCCCTCACTGGTTCCTAAATTCTTCTGTGTTTGGTCTCCCCATTGTTGGGTTCCTTGTTTAGATGCCCTCACTGGTTCTTAAACCTTGTAAACCTAGTTGTTGCCTTTCCCCTCTGGTGACCCAACTCTTTGGCAATGTCTTCATCTGCCCAACTAAAGCACACACACACATCTTTTGAGGTCCATCCTCTACTGCATTTTCTGTCATATGGCCTCCCACTCGGTCTCCTCCTACCAAATACTTGGTTTATTTTTATTTTTTTCCTGCTCTTATCCCTTGTTCTCCTCTCATTGACATTGTATTCTTTTTTTACCTTTCTCCACTTGCTCATCCTTCCTTTTGCCCCTCTTTTTAACCTACTTGCCTGCATCTGTTGACATTATCAAATAACCTTCATTTATCAACCATTGAGCCCATCCCTCTGAACTTCATCTGTATAGGTTCATAGGTTCATAGGTATGTACTAGGCTATCGGCCCTGGGGCCTATACAAGCCCAGCCAAAAAGGTACCCTGGCTTTTGTCACCCAAGAAAATTATTTTCCTGTGCCACTGTCGAGCAGAGCCACAGAAGTGATCCCTGGGGTGAATTTCCTATTTCCCAGCCAGTCATTAAGATTTTTCTTGAAGAGTGCTAATGAAGAGCTTTCTTCTATACAGTTACCTTCTTCACAGGTACTCTTGTCTCCTTCTCTTTCACAATGTACGTAGCTGACTGGTAACCTCACGGAGGTTGTTCGTTGTTATTGAGCCTCCTGCTGATTCAATTACCTGCTGTATCAGGGCCTGCAGTCATCCCCAGGGTTTCTCTTTGTTTAATGTCAGCACTGAGCTCTGCAGCTGTTACTCCATGTCCTTACAAGGTATTAACAAAACCACCAGAGAAATTCCCAATGGGATGTAAGTCGGTTGAGGCAATCCTGCCTCACCGAGACATGTGTTTAATTAGGAGAAGAGTTTTCTAATTTATGTTAAACACTACTAAGGTTACACTCTACTATCTATCCCAACTCTCATACTCCCATAGACACTGTGAAGATGCGAGATATTGCTAGCTATGCCAGGAGAAGTAGGGTAGTGGATGTGTAACATATGCCTGCACAACTAGCTGGAATTTTGTAAAGAATTATGTCATTGGTATATCAAACCCATTTGTAGATATGCTTGTTTTGAAAAATGTATTTGTAAAGCTGCTTGTGTTAAAAATGTGCCAACAGTGTGCCCTGCTGGACAGAAAAAGAAATATACATGTATTTTTGAAATTGCTTAAATGCTTATGTTTTAACAGAGGGTACTGGAAGAGAAGAGGTTAATCTCAATCCACCTAATTTTAAAAATAGTTTGAAATTAAATTACCTGGCGTAGGCTGTAAAGATTGTATCTTACAGTTCTCAGTGCAACCAGAGACAAAAGTCTGTGCTAGGTACCTTTCTGTATTATCTTTGGCGTGAACTAATTGCTAGTCTGGAAGGGTGGAGGTTTGAATTGTTTTTTGACTTTCTGAAGCTGCAACAGATCTTGTCAAGCTCTATATGTGTGTATTATTGACACATACGTGCTAAATCCTGGCAGCTTCTAGCCGGGGGGGGGGGGGTAGCATGGGAACCAGAAGTCAGATGACCAGATGTATGTAATGTCATTCTGTAATCCATCACTAAAATGACATTTTAGTACTAGGTGAGACTGAAGTCTCAAAGCAGTCTGTTTTTGGAACCTGACAAAGAAGGCTCCCTAACCTACTTCATCTTGCCTTGCTCTAGTAAGTGAATCAGGGAATAGTAATTCTTTTGATCAGTCAGAAAAATATAGTTAAGTACGGGTGGCCGTGGTGGTGCAGTGGTTAGCATTGCCGCCTCACAGCAATAGGTTCTCCGGTTCGATCCTCAGCTGGGGTGCCTTCTGTGCGGAGTCTGCATGTCCTCCCTGTGGTCGTGTGGGTTTCCTCTGGGTGCTCTTGTTTCCTCCCACATCCCAAAGACATGCTGTAGGTGGATTGGACACTCTAAATTGGCCCTAGGTGTAAGTGTGTGTATGTGTGTCTTCTGTGGAAGGTTGAGCACCAGGCTGGCAACTCGACACAGTAAAACCCCACTGCCAATCATGAGTGGACAGGTGATCCGCTGTGGTGACCCCTAACTGGGAAAAGCCGAAAGAAGAAGAACTATATTTATATCTGTGTGAATCTATTCATCTGTGTTTAATATTTTTTGTGATTGAAACTCTGGTGTTTATTGTAAATCGATATTCTGTGTTTTCATGTTCTTTTATTATTAAATATATTTAAACTTTTCATTGTGGCTGGTCATTTAGAGAATATTTTAAACTTTGTGAGTACTTATATCTATTTGGTGACTCTGTGGTCACTCTTGAAAGCTTTGCTGCTTTGGTCAAACACTCTCACTTGTATTAATATTAATTTCACTCAGTATAATTTGTTACCCTTGTAAGAGCCTTAGAGTAGGCTGCCTTTGGTGTGTCTGGTGGAAGTAACTACAATATAGTCTGGGCAGAAGGGGGCATAGCTAATAAATCTGATGTGCTAAAACCGCAATTGCTTTTCTAGTTGCTTTTTTTGTGTTGACAAATTACATGGCGACAGGCTGCTATAGTGCCTACCAGCCAGCAAGGTAATTCAATATTGGACTTTTGAATAATATTCCAGCTTAGGCATACATAGTGCTTTCTGGATTGGACTCGGGTCGATAGAACACTAACTGCCCAGGTATGTTCCATTAAACATGTGGTGTGGAAAATAGTACTGATATCTTTGTTACACCAGCTGCCTGCAGAACTGCTACAGTTATTTGCAGTGTGGTTTAGAGTGGAAATGGTGGTAATATTTGGTAGGTTTCATTCTCTTGGCACAACAGAAACAATTTTATAGCTAATGGTAGTGTGCTCTCAGATTACATTTTGGTTTGCATAGTTTTATATGTATGTAGTGAATATGTGCATTTTTATCTATGAAGCCTATATACAAGGTTATGAATTTGAGTTGTGAATATCTGCATTTGTAGCCATATAACTTGTTTGTAAAGGGATATATTTCAGCTGTGACTATCTGCATCTGTAGCTATATTACCTGTTTGAAAAGTTATATATTTTGATTTGTTAATATCTGAATTTTTACCTATATAACCTGTTTTAAAATGTATATATTTTGAGTTATGAATATCTGCATTTAAGCTATACAACACATATGAAAAGTTATATATTTGAGCTGTGAATATTCTGCATTCTGAGCTACACAACCTGTATGCAAAGCTTTGTATCTGGTAGTGAATATTTGTAT
This sequence comes from Protopterus annectens, assembly GCF_019279795.1. Taxonomy (NCBI): domain Eukaryota; kingdom Metazoa; phylum Chordata; order Ceratodontiformes; family Protopteridae; genus Protopterus; species Protopterus annectens. The sequence continues at coordinate 1,440,601,232 of NC_056733.1, forward strand.
TGTTAACTATATATCCTGCCTAAACAGCTTTAGTTCTATAATATAATTTAGACCTGCTGCTCCGAAATTGAACTATTTATTTATTTCTGCATTTTGGTTACTAACATCCCTCCTAGAAACAGCTTTTCTTTCCCCTTGACTACCCAACTACCCTCTTCTCTATCTTCTGCTTCCTCTTTCTCTCTCTCTCTCTCTCTCTCTCTCTCTCTCTATCTCTCCCACCCACCACTTTTCATCTCTTCAGTCTCAGAAACCCTACCTATTCTAACTACTTTGCTTTCCTGCATCTATACTATGCACACATTCCCGCTTATCTAATTTCCTGTCATCCTTTTCTTTTTCTTTTTTTTTTAGCAAGCAATCTCTGTGGCAAAACCTCGACTGGACCACTACTGCATCCAACTTGTGCCTCCGTGACCCAGTCTAACAGCAGAAAAAAGCAAAATTCCAGTATCTTAATGTATGTTTACATTGCTCTTTTCTGGTAGTATCTTGTAAGTAAGGCTGAAAGCATATCACCAAACCAATATCTCTGTAGACCTTTTAATTCCAGCTGTACTATTCTGTTAAGGCTATGTGTACTTTTGTTCTTTACCTTGGAATAGCTTTTATAGCTTTATTCCTCTCCATATGTAAAATGGTTCACCCATAGGTAACACTCTCTTTTTTTTCTCCCATATTATGCAAGTTGTTAGTCCATCATTATAAGCAAACTATAAGCTTTCCCCCTGCTCTTACCTACAGCATTCACTGATTGTTTTTCTTAGTCTTGGCACATTTCTGGTCCTGCTCCAACCCCCTCCATTCACCCTCGCTATGCTCGGGCTCACTCCACTCCCCTACACTACCCCCATTCCCACCTACTCCTGAATACTCTAAATTTATACTCTAACCTCCCTGTAAGATTCCTCCCCCTTATTCCACTTATCCAGTACTTTTACATCCCTCCCCTGATCACTAATCCCTCCTGTACTTTGCTCTCCATTCCCTACCTCACACTTCACCTACTTCCTCTATGCTGTATAGCACAAATCAATTTCCCTCTTTCCACCTCTGCTCAACCCTGATTTTCATCACTTACTCTTTCTTTTTCCCACCTCTTACCTATTGCTACTCCTTATACCTTCTTAACTCTCTTGCAAACTCTCCCTCCACTCTCCTCATCTCAATAATATACCCATACAAAAATAACAGCATGTTAGTGTATTTCCTCATAACCCCCTTTCTGTTCCTCCTCTCTGGATTATCATCTTATCACACTAACCTACTGTACCCACCAGCATCACCCACTCTTACCTAAGTAACATCCTCCTGGAATATAACCCTACAAATCCCAATCTCCACTTCTCTGTACAATACCTCCTATATTCAGTTTCACAAATTAAAACTTTTCAATCTTTCTCTCCTCCCCTAAACATAAGTTCAAACCCACTCTCTACTATTCTTATTTCTCTAAACCTAATTTACTTCCCTTAACACTCCTACCCAATGGGGACATCCACCCCAATTCTGGTCCATCTCCTTCCTCCAACTCACCAATTGGGCACCAACTCCCCACCTCTCCAACTAAACACATGTCTACTCTATTAACCTACAAAGTCTCCCAAACAAAATAACAGAATTACATGCTTTGGTTGCCCACCACTTTCCCCATCTTAACTCTCTCAGAAATTTGGCTCAAACCTCATATCATAAACTCAGAAATTTTACCCCCTGGGTTATAACATTGTCTGGCAAGACAGACTTTCCCAAAAAAGGGAGAGGTGTTGTTATCATGTACTCTGAACAGCGTAACCTCTTCCCACCTCTCCCTAACACTTCCTGACTTCTCTCCTGCTGAATTTATCTTTCTCAGCTGTCACCTTAACCCACACAAAAAAAATTGCCAAATCTACTTACTGTAACTTCTGGTAACAATATCCCAATCCTTGAATCAATTTTATCCTGGATCTCCCAACAGCTACCATGTGAGACAATCATACTAGGTGACAACAATATTGATTGGAATAAACTCTCCCCCGACTCTCCTAGCCTTAGTATTAAACTTTTTGGTTTCAGTCAACTTATTTCTGCTTAGGTTCATACTAGGCTATCTGCTCTAGAGCATTTATAAGCCTAGCCAGAGTGTGTTTGGCTTTCGCCACTCATTTTAAAGTAATTTTGCTATGCCCTTTTTCAAGGTTAGTATACTGTGCCTCTGTCTAACAGTGACACTGAAGTGATACCCGGGGTAAACCTACGATCTCCCATCCACTCATCAAGATTCCTCTTGAAGAGAGTCAATGAGGGACTCTGCCTAACCTGGACTGGGATTTTATTCCAGAGTGAAGGGAGCCTCTGGGTTATGAATCTGTCCCTCCAGCATGTCCTATTTATTTCAGTGCTGAGGTTCAAGTCTCTCGAGCACTTAGCTCAATGGGATTTGGATTTTCTGAGGTGCAGCATGTCCATTAATTCCGGGTTGGACATGGCTTTATACGTCAGGCACAGATCGCCTCTGAGCAGGCGGTATGCCACTGAGTAGAGCTGGAGTTTCTTTAACCGGGCAGCATATGGCATCTGTTTGAGCCCTTTGATCCGCTTGGTGAGGTACTTTTGGGGTCTTTCCAGTTGCTGCAGGTGTCTGGCAAGGTACATCCCAAAAGGGGCATTGTACTCAATTATGGGCCTGATGAGGGATGAGTAAAGAGGCACGATGACCTCCCCTGATCTAGATGTGAATCCCTTCATGATTAGGTGGGCTATATAAAATGTTTTTCTAACCACTTTGGCCACGTGGTTTTCAAATGAGAGATTGCTATCAACTTGGGTCCCCAGGTCTCTAATTACTTCTTCCGTACTTAATGGATTACCACCTATGTGGTAATTTGTGGGCACTTTGTTTTTGCCATAGGGGATGACTATACACATTTTGGCATTTAGCTTGAGGCCATGGCTCTGGTACCAGTTGTCTGTTTCTATGAGGCCCTTTTGTAGGATGCTTCTGTCGGCTGGAGAGTCTTTTATGGCGCATAGTTTGCAGTCATCTGCAAACTTGGTCAGCCACAGTCCTTCCGTGTTGGCCTGTACCTCCAAGAAATATATACCGAACAAGAGAGGTCCCAGGACTGAGCCTTGTGGGACGCCACTTGTAACTGGTTTGGAGTCTGACATGGCTCCAGCAATTCTAACTATGTGGGTTCTGTCCTTGAGCCAGTTTGCAACCCATCTAGTGACATAGGGGTTTTATATTTAAGCTGGTGAGCTTATCTATAATGCCCGAGTGGGGTATTGTATCGAAGGCTTTTGCGAGGTCCAGGTAGGCTGTGTGGACCACCTTCCCCTCGTCAATGGCCTTGGTGACTGTTTCAAAGAAATCGACCAGGTTTAAGAGGTAGGATCTGCCCTTAACAAAGCCGAACTGGGTAGGATCCAGTGTCTGTAGGTCCCCAATATCTTTATTTATGAGGTCCATGATGATCCTTTCCATAGCTTTGCAGACCAAGCTAGTCAGGCTTATGGGGCGATAGTTTCCAGGATCTGTTGAGGCACCACCTTTGTGGAGAGGGACCACTGTTGCTGTATGCCACTCTTTGGGTACATATCCTGTAGTAAGGCTGAGACTGAACAATAATTTTATGTTTGGGTTTAGCTCTTCTTGGAGTTCATGTAGGACGCAGCCCGGGACACCGTCTCGTCCCATTGATGCTGTGTTTTTTGCTTTGGAGAGGGCGGCTCTTACCTGAGCATCTGAGATGTCAGGGGGGCAGAACTCTGCTGGGATAGATATTTGCCCTTTTGGTGGGGAGGGGGGGTAGAAGTTTGCACTGCACCTGTCAGCTAGGATGTTGGCAATGTCTGTGGGTTCGGTGTATTTTTTGTCATTTTGGACTAATTCTGAGCATATCTGGGAATTCCCACCCAGGTTCCTAACATAATTAAAGAAAGCCTTGTGATTATCCTTAGTGTCCTGTGCAATTTTTCTCTCGAAGCTGGCCTTAGACGATTTTATGAGTGCCCATAGTTTTTTGCTAATACTGATCAGAGATGCCTTCCCTTTTTGGGATTTTGCTCTATCATGTAGTAGCTTCCTCCTTCTATTGTATAGTTTGTTTATGGCTGGGGTCCACCAGACAGGACGCCTGCCTTTGGAGGATTGGGTCTTGGTTTTATTTGGGATTGCATGATCCATGCATTCCTGAAGGTGTTCATAGAATGCGTTTCTAAAGGATTCTGCTGTCTGGGCCATATTTTCCACAGGCCCGGGGGCTTTGAAGGATTCCACCTCGGTTTTGAGGAGTGTGAAATTTGCTTTCGAGAAGTTTTTCACTGTGGTTTTCTGGACAGGGGGTGGGGTCGGGATGTGAATATCCAGTGAGATTAGTTTATGGTCTGATCTTACCAGTGAGGGATACACTTCTGGTCTGGAGCATAGAGCCCCCATGTTGGTGATGATCAGGTCCAGTATGTTTTCCCCTTTTGTGGGAGTGGTAACATGTTGTTCCATAGCATTTGAGTTTATAAATTCTAGGAACCTTTGGGCTAGGGTGTTGGAGCTAGAGTAATGCTCCCAGTCTATGTTTGGGTAGTTGAAGTCACCCAATATAATGCTGTTTGGAGAGACCTTCATATTTTCCAGTGTTCTCAGGAAGGCAGAGTGGGGTTCCTGGGTTTGGAAGGGTGGTCTGTAGCAGGCTATAAACTGGAAGGCAGTTTTACCCACTGTTAGTTGCACATGGATAGTCTCTGATGCTTCGTGCTGTGCCACCAACCTGGAGGTGTGGGGTACGAATATTGATACTCCCCCTCCTTTTGTGGTTCGGTCCAAGTTTTGGGGCCGAAAAGCATGGTATGAGGTATAACCTGGTAGTGCTGGGGTGCTCTCGGGAGCCTTGAACCAGGTTTCTGTTACTGCACAGATATCAATGTTCTCCATGCTAAGGAGAGTTTTGAGTGCGTGCATCTTGAGGTTTAGACTTCTGGCGTTGAGTAGCATTACTCTTAGTTTCTTATCCCTTGTGATACCTATGGAGGTGGGTTTGTCTTTTGAGCCTTGCCTAATCCACCCATAACAATAAAAACTCCAGCTCCATTCTTGATTGGAGCTTAACTTTTAACCCTAATCAGTACCATAATCCTACCACCTTACCAGAATCCTTAAGTGATCACCTTCCTATCTGAACACTAAAACTATCTTCTCAAACCCCAAAAACCCACCTTTATAGAGACTGCCCTAACCTGTCCAACTTCAATGCAGAAACTTTCAACAACCAACTCTTCCTTGTCAGTTGGTCTCACCTGTATAACCTTCCTCTAAATGATGCTGTTCTTGAGTTCAACAATACTTTCCTAAACACACTAAATGCCCTAGCACCCATCAGGAAAATTAGGATCAAATCTAATCCCGCACCCTGTCTCTCTAAAGATACCCTTGCCATTATGAAACTTAGAGACACTACCTGGAAACAATGGATAAAATCAAAATCTTCTTCTCTCCTCCTTAAATTCAAAGAACTAAGAAACCTTAATAAAAACTTATAATCTCTGACAAGAAAAAATTATATCAAGAAGCTCAGTCTACCCACACTTCAAACCCTAAAAAAATTTAGAATACCATGAAAAAACTCTCCATTCAGGGAAACATTCTACCTCCAGCCCATTCCCCAATAAAATACCTTTTGAAACTGCCACTCTACTTAACAATTACTCCATAGACTCTATCCACAAACTAAATCCCATGGACAAAAACAAATCACAACCCCCCCCCCACCCATCCTCTCCACCACCTGCCTCCACACAGCCTTCTCCCTGAAACCTGTTTCCACTCACTATATAAAATCCCCTTTGCAAAAACCTAAACATTGTTCTCCTTCCTTCGACACCCTATCCCCCCAATTTCTCAAACTTTCAGCCAGTTCTATAGCATATCCCATCTCAATCCTTATCAACCATTCTATCAAAGAATCCTCAGTCCCTGAAATTTGGAAATCCTTTTATACAATTCCATTCCACAAAGGAGGCAACTCCACCACCGTGTCCAATTTCCGAAATATAGCCATCCTCTCTCCTCTATCAAAAATTCTTGAGAAATGCATTCATAGACTTGTCACCCCCTCTCAACATGGATTTAGGCCACATCACAGCACCTCCGCAGCCTTTCCGTCCTTCACCCATTCTATAGGAGAGGCAAGAGATAACAAAAAACTGGTGTCATGTCTATTCTTTGACCTCTCCAAAGTATTCAACACTGTCTCCCACCATAAACTCCTTACTAAACTAACTGAGCTCAATCTCTCCATATCCACTATTCTCTGGTTCTCTAGTTATCTTTTTTAATTTTTTGTTCACTGACCTTGATTCTTCCTTCCCTTGGCTCTACCTGCTCCGTTCGCCCTGCAGGCTTACTAGACTCCCCTACCCTGCCCCCAAATCTCACCTGCCCCCAATATCTCTACACTTTTACTTAGCTAGCCACTCCCACCACTTCCACTATCCAATTCAAACTACCCATTATACTCCCAAAATCCCCTCCCACAGTTCACCCATTAAAGTAAGCCTACCCTTCAGAGTTTACTGCCAAGCACTACTTATCCTAATAAACTACCAAACAATTAACATAAATCATAATGTCTTAATCAAATAAACTAACTTCCCAACTTAACTCACCCCTTACTACCATCTTAAAACCAACATCATGCCCCTCAAGCCTCTATCTTTACTTACTCAAATAATACTTCTAATTACCTTAACTTACCTAAACTATGTCACCCAACCTACTAATGCAAACCACTCCCCCCCCCTTTTCATGCCACTACCCCATCCTCTACAAAGTACACATTTACTGTTACCCTTATATCTCCCAGTCTCTACCCCAACACTAGCATGGTCTTCCCCTATAGACTTCTACCGAACTCTAAAAACACTGTTCCCAACTACACTAGTCTAATGTTTACAAAATTCTCTACTGTATACTACACCCCAAACAAACCAAATACCTCATCCATCATCTTATCTCTGTCCTTCTCTTCAGGGACATCCACCCAAATCCAGGCCCCTCTACCACACTGAATCCAGCCCCCTAACCCCACCCCACTCAAGCAACAGGCAAACCCGTCCACTTCTCAGCTCTAAATACTCCAGAGCCTTTCTAACAAATTCCAAATCTTCATGCCTGGCTTCTACATAGCCAACCTGGCTTAAGCCCCACATAAAAAATTCTGAACTAACTCCTCCCAACTACCACATGTTAAGGAATGACAGAACACAAAAAGGGGGGGAGGGGTGTAGCACTTTTTACTTAACTTCCCTCTTAGTTACCCCCTATACCAAACCCTTTCCCAAATTTGGTAAGGCAGAAATGATACCAGCCCTACTCCACCTAAACAAGCATAAACTCATATTTGTTCTCTCTCTCTATATTCCCTGGAGACAATATCTCAACCCTTGAAGATATTCTCTCATGGGTCACCACCAACATTACTCACAAAACCATAATCCTGGGGGACGTGAACATAAACTGGGCCACAGTCCAATCTCCCACTAACTCCCTCAATATTAACTTGTATAACTTTATGCAGCTAATCAATGCCACTACAAGGCCTTCCAAGAACTCCATTACTGGAAGTACAATAGACTGGATTCTAGTATCCCATCCTCACTATATCTCTGATAGTGGTATTCTCCCAGACCCACTAGCTGACCACTTCCTCACTTTTGCCCGCCATCTCCGTTCTTCCATACAACCAACTCATACCTAGGGATATAAACATCACCACAACAATAAATAGGATGTGCTGGAGGGATAGATTCCTGTCCCAGAGACTTCCCATGCTCTGGAACAAGATTCCAATCTACATTAGGCAGACGTCCTTGCTAACACTCTTCAAGAGAAACCTTGACGAGTGGATGGAAAATAGAAAGTTTATCCCTGGGATCACTTCAATGGCTCTGCTGGACAGAGGCACAGGGAACTAATTTAAGGGGGCGGCGAAACCCAACACAATTCCGGCTAGGCTTATAAATGTCTTTGGGCAGATAGCCTAGTACCTACCTATGAATCTATATTTCCACTCGCTGCCTAAAAAACTTCAATTCTGAATCCTTCTCAAATGCACTAAAAAGCACAAACTGGAACCCATTAAAGACTCTTCCCCTAAATAATGCTCTCACCTACTTTAACTCTACTTTCACAAACCTGCTCACCTCCTTTGCCCCCTCTAAAAACAAAATGTGCAAAAAGTAACCCTGTACCCTGGTTAACCAAAAACACCTTAGCTACTATGTGATTCCGTGACAAAGCATGGACACATTACCATAAAAATAAAACCACTATCACCCTTAATGAATATAAAACATTATGAAATAAAGTCAAAAAATTATTACCTCAGACCGCAAAGCCTATTTCTCCACTCTCCAAACCAACCACAACACCAATCCCAAACTATTTTGTAAAGGAATCTCATCTCTCCTCAACCAGGAAAAAAAGAAAACCCTTGCCCTAACCCAGATGCCTCTGACACGGACTTAGCCACCCAATTTAACTCTTTCTTCATAGAGTTCATAAGCAAGCTAACATTGTCCTTCACCAATATCTCTGTGACCCCTCCTCAGCTTGCACCCATCCCTTCCTCCCCTAGCATCCCTTGCCCCCAACCTCCACCCTTCTCTCTCAATCCCATCACTATATCCACTATAATAAAACTTCTCCTAAAATTAAAACCTGGTCCCAATGCCACTGATGAAATTCCCTACTACTACTACTTCCTAAAAGTATCCGCAAAAGCCATTGCTCTCCCTATCAGCATACTAATTAATCGGTCTATTTCAGAAAGCCAGGTCCCCCAGCTCTGGAAGAAAGCCTTTATTATTAATCTACATTAAGGAGACAATAATAATGACATTCCAAACTTCTGCACTGTTGCTATCTTATCCCCTATTTCTAACCTTCTTGAAAAATGTATCCACCAACAACTCTTACCCTATCTCATCAACAACCAGCTTCTTACCCCCACACAGCATGGATTTAGACCTGGTCATAGCACCTCCACTGCCCTCCTCTCCTTCCTTTAAACAATTAATAAAGCCCAAGATTCCAGCCATTTCATGTCCACCCTTCTCCTCGACCTCTCCAAGGCGTTTGACACTATTTCCCTCAACCTGCTTTTTAATAAACTCTCCAAACTAAACCTATCCCCTTCCTGTACTAAGTGGTTCTCCAGCTACCTCACAACCGGACAACAAGCAGTCAAATGGAATAAAGCCACTTCACCCTTCCTTAATACTCCCACAGGTGTCCCCAAGGTTCCATTTTAGGACCCTACTATTCAGTATATTCATTAACAACTTCTACCAAGCCATTCCAAACTCCAGCCTCATCCAATATGCCGACGATTGTACCATTATCTGCTCCTCCCCTTCTATCCCCACTCTAAATAAGCTTACCCAAAGTGCCTTCTCCTCTACTGAGCAGTGGATGCTAGCAACCATCTGGCTCTTAATGTAACCAAAACTAAACTTATGTTATTCACCGCCTTCAAAACCTCCTCCCTAGATAAATACTCATTCATAATCACCAGCAAAAACAATACTCCCCTAGAAAAAGTCTCTGACACTAAACTACTAGGAGTACTCATGGATGATCAACTAAAATTCGACAAACATTTACAAATATAAAAAAAACCCACAAAAAACTTGGTATGCTATACCACCATAATCGTTATATCTCTCCTTCCACCAGGCTCATACTAGCCAATACTTATCTCATCCCGTCCTTCCTATATGCTGCATCTATCCTCACCAACTTGCAATCCTCCCTCAAAACAAAACTCTCTTCTTGCTATAACAAGATATCAAAATATGCGGCAGGTCACAGAGCCATTTCTCACCATTGTAATTCTCTTCACCAACTAAACTGGCTTGAGCTACCTAACCTCCTCACTTATACCCAACTCATACAAGCACACAAACTCCTTTACAACCCATCTCTTTGTCCCCCCATAGCCACTACCTTTGAAATGCATGAACCAGAATTACTTCTAAGATCTAATTCCCAAAAAGTAATTAAATTGCACAAACCCACATGTCCAGCTGGGAATCACCTAACGTCCTTCTCTCTTGCACGCCTCTGGAATTCTCTACCATCTCATATCCACATCACCAGCAGTCTCTCCTCATTTAAAACCTTGCTGCACTCACACCTAACTTCACAGTGTAAGTGCTCCTGTTCCTATTCTGCCTAATCCTTCTAATACCACTTCCTACACTCCCAGAACTAAATATGCCATCACTGCCTCCTATATTTCCACAACTCTATTGAACTATTTGACCAGTTACTTAACAGTTACCCTGTGCTGCTACTTTTGTAAAAAAAAAAAAGTGTTTTTTATTGCTATTTAATGAACTTTACGGATATATTCTACCATTGTTAACCTTTTCTTATCATATTTATTTTGTATTCCTATAAGATAATCTGTAATGTATATATGCAATGTGTACTATGTATTTGTATTTTTCTGGAGCTTTTCTCCCCAGGACTCCATTGAAAATGGGCTTCTTGTGGCCCAATGGACTATCCTGGAAAACAGACTGCAGATAAATAAATAAATAATCTTAACAACAGACTGCAATCTGTACGCTGATGATTCTACTCTTATTACCCTCTCTGACAGCCCTACTGACCTTCACTCCCTCACACAGACTTCTTTTAACTCCATTGAACACTGGTTAATTAATAACCATCTCATCCTTAACCCAAAGAAAATTAAGCTTCTTCTTTTCCTTCCAAAATCTATGTCCAGCCTTAAAACTTCTTTCAGTCTGTCTTCCCTAGACAACACCATCATTCATGCTGGCTCCCATACCAAACTTCTAGGTATTACAATTGATAATCAACTGAAATTTGACCATCATATTCAACAATCCACCAAAAAGACCAATCAAAAACTTGGTTTACTGTATAGGAACAAAAAAAATTCTTATCCATCACCTCGAGGACTTCACTGGCTCAAGCCTACCTCCGCCCCTGCCTTCTCTATGCTTCCCCTATATTTACCCACCTCCAAGCAAACCTTTTAACCAAACTTGAACAAACTTACAATCAGATAGTCAGTCTTTTACAAATCCCATTACTGCCTCGCCCATAAACAACTAAACTGGTTTGAATTCCCTCAACTACTCCAGCATTCTCAGCTATGGATGACACATTCTCTACTTCACAAACCAGCTGACTGTCCTTCCCTGTCCAGCCTCCTACCCCTATACAAACCTTCACGATCTCTCCACTGTGTTGACCAACTGCTACTTGCTACCTACAGGCTGAACAAAGCAATAGGCAGATTACTTTATAAATGCTCCATAGCTCAAACTTGGAACAAACTCCCAACTAATATACATTCTATCCAATCTTCGATCAATTTCAAAAGAAAATTGAAAAACTACCTTGCTAATTCTCCCTCCTGCACCTGTCACCACCCGATCTAACATATACTCTCCCAGTTGTTAGACTATAACAATTCTCTTCTCTTTACTTTAATATAATTTTATAATAATTGGTACTATGGTACCTTAGGTACACCGCTGAGCAGTAGTATGCGTATATCTCATCTTTTATCTTTCTTAACTACTATACTTCCCACCACCCCCCTTTCTTCTCATAACTGTTTTTCTTTCACTCACTTGACTCTCCTAAACATTTCCTCCCTACCTCTCTATTTCAACCCTTCTGTTTAATACTTGTCCTTCCTCTCTACTAACTTGCTTTAGTCATTAAAATATTTAGGGGGCTTATATTATTATTCTGATAATCTCCTTTATTCTGTATGTCCTATTGTAAATCTTTATTTTTACTCCATATTTCTACCTCTATTATTTTTCAGCTTGTTTTTTTTTTTTTTTGCTCCATTTTATACTTTGTTAATTTCCATTATGGCATGAATGTATATAGTTATGTTATTTGGCATGAATGTATGTAGTTATGTATTTTGATATTACTGGCACTGTAACTTTGTTATTGTTAGTTTTTGCTTGTATGGAGCATTTCTCCTTGGGCCTACACTGAAAATGGGCCACCAGCCCAGTTGGACTAACCCAGTTAAAAAAAAAAAAAGACAAATAAATAAATAAATCTGTGCCAGCCTTTCCTGTGTGTGTGTGTGTGTGTGTGTGTGTGTGTGTGTGTGTGTGTGTGTGTGTGTGTGTGTGTGTGAAAATCAGATCTTAAAGAGTGTGTGTGTGTCTGTCAGCTGCTTGGAGCAGGGATATGAAGCTCTGGTTTCACAGTGAGGTTGTTATATGACCTGGCTTGAACACTCAGCTGAGGACTCAACTCTACATCTGTGCCAGTGGGAAGTCTTATTGGGGCCCTGGAGAGAGAGAGAGAGAGAGAGAAATCCAGACCCTGGCCAGAGTGTGTTCCCTGTGTGCTCTTAAGGGAAATTGTGCTTGATGCAGAGAGCTGCATCTGGAAATACTGGGTGTATCCATTTTTGTTCCAAGTGAACATCCCTCTCCAGTGTCAGTGGTGAGGATTCAGGCTCCTTGATTACTGGCCCAGAGTGGGGACGTCACAGACACCACCTCCTCATGCTTTCTGTTTGAACTGGCCAGTCCCCAGAAGCATGAATTCTTTCAGGAACCACTTTTTTATTTAATACCTACTTGCATATCTTATATCCATCCCTTTTATTAGCTATTTTTTCCTGTTCTGTGTCACTGCCCTGATAGATGCTAGGCACGATCCTTGCTTTTATGTACATACTTTTTATGTGTTTTATATATTCACATATATACATACATATGTATATATCTATAAACATATATACATGCATATATGTATAATAATATTTAATTATTCATCTGTTTTTGTTAATATATAACTGCCTAGTCCTGATAGAAGGTATGTACCCTCCCTATCAACGTACTACTCTTACTTAACTACTGCCACTATAGAAATTTGCAACTTAAGACCTACTGCTACCTTTGTTATTGTTGTCTGTTGCAACTTAGGTCCTGCTAGCATATGCCCCCCCCCCATTCAACCTTGTTTATTCCACATCCTTACTAATTAAGGAATGCCTACCTTCCCTTACTTATGTCTCTAATACACTTTATTGTAATTACTATTTGTGTTTTTTTTCTTGTCTCACTCTTTTTTTGCATAATATAAACACTGATCCTGCCCTTGGCGTGAACCCAGGATGCTTAGACCATATTCCTAAAACATCAAGAAACAGTTTCTTAAACTGCAAGACCAACTTCCTTCTAACCTAATGTTCAAGGAAACTCCTTAATAATTGCTGAAACCTTTTTTTTTATTACAACATAGATTTGCTATTTAGCCTTTCCATACTTAGTACCAATGTCTCTGATGTCCAGAACTTGACATATTATTTTTACACTAAATGAAAAGAAAGCCTTAATAAAACTCCTTAAATTGTTTTATCTAGACAACTTCTCTGCAAGTAGTTCCATAGCACCACTTAAAAACATGATACCTGTAACTGTTTTGACTGCCACTCTTTATCAAAACACCCAAGAAGCTTGATCTGCTGCTGCTGTCAGAAAAGGAATAGATTCTGATTTACTCTACCTTTCCCTGGAACAAGGGATGGCTGATCCCCTCCCTGACATGAGCTGACCTATCCTGTAACCTGCCCCTCACCTCTTCCATTTGCATTAAGTAAAGCCATAAATTTGTTCAGCAATAGTAAAATTATTTGAATCTAGTTAAACAGGTAAGACAAAATCATCAATGTGCAAACCTGCTTATGAAAAGAATAGAGAGGTAAATGGCATGGATAAAGAAAACAAAACTGTTGCACCTATTTTGAAATATCAAAAAATATAAGTGCCGGGATTGGATTTTTTCTAGAAGAATTATTTCAGGCATTACAACTGACAAAAATGGATTTTTGTATTTCAGATCAGAAACATTTACAACAAACTGTATAATGTTGTAAGCTACATAAGCTTATAGTACTGCTTTGTTGTGAAAGAAAATAATAGCATTGGGCTGTTCTGTATTCCATCATGTATACAGTTTATTTGTGTAAATATGTGAATTAAGGCATGAAAAAGTGCAGGGTATATGAGAAATATGTTGATCAACAGTCTCTTAATAATGATTACATATTTCTACTGTCAATCTAAACTATAAGCTATAATTGAAAGGAATGTTCTAAAATAATTGGTCTATGTATTTAATTCTGTACTGCCGCCATTTTAGAGTTTGTCTTAGTTGTTGTTAGTATCATTTAGATGTGCTGCTATCTGTTAGGCAAATAAATGTTTTTAGAAACTGTTTCATTGTCTTAGTGGTTTTATACTAATAACAGATGGTGATAAAAAGAGGGGCAAACTTTCTAGCTTTTGGTAAGCCAGCCAGGAGTTTCGGAAGATGGAATAGCAAATCATTTCCTCCTTTGGAGGACTGGCAAGCTGACCAAGAAAATCAGAGGAGGATCTCCAGGGAAAGCAGTGATAAAATCAGGAAGGAAACATGGGATCCCAAATCTTCAAACTAGACAAAACTAATAGACCCTGAAGCATCGTCTGTAAATAACGAAAGGAAGCTAGGGCAGCAGGACACCAACTCACAGAAGGATGCATCTTGAAAAACAGAACTGCAATACAGGTACCAACTTCAGTATTTTGTTATCAGATGCGTGGACTGTGAGTCTAAGTTCTCAAAGAGAATTTCTCTTCGAGATAAAAAGTTAAATAAGTAATTATTTTTGGTCTTAGACAGCATTAATGGTATGCTGTATGGTTTAGTCTAGTAAACAGCAAAGTAATGAAAAAGAAGCATACAGAACACATCCTCCACAAGCAATTGGATTTAATATTTAGTGCTTTCATTTCACAGTGAGAACTTCATCAGAAAATGCAAAATCCAGCAAAACAAACCCTTTAAATATATAACCCACCAATCAATTGGTGCAGCAAACAATCAGACTGCTTTTTAAGTTCAAATGCCTTTTGATAAACAATCATTAAGCTGAGGGAAGACATCACTGGCCAAAAAAATCTGCATCAGTAAATTCTCCCAGTCACCACCCCATACATCTCTAGAGAATTTTTCTAAAATGAAAAATACAAACCTTAAAAATTTGACATGAAATAGAATGCTTAAAAAGTGAATTAGTCGCATATTCTGTACGAATACGACTACAGTGCTTGTTAATCAGGTTCTTCAACATACATTCAGTTTTGTCAGTAGACAACCATGTACAGTTCATGCAGAAGACAATATAGACCATCTTGTGCATGTTACAATGATATCTCTCACAATAAACAAAACACATGGATGGCATAAAACAGTGATCCTGAGACCCTCACATATAAATCTGCACTGACTACTGTTTCCACATTTGGACATCATGCCTTGTCTGTCTTGTTGAATAACCTGTTTAAAACTGAGCCCCTATATTATTTAAGGTCTTGAGTTCATAGGTAGGTACTAGGCTATCAGCCCTAGGGCCTGTACAAGCCTAGCCATAAATATTCTCTGGCTTATGCCACCCAAAAATTATTTTTCTGTGCCCCTGTCAAGCAGAGCGACAGAAGTGATCCCTGGGGTGAATTTCCTATTTCCCATCCAATCATCAAGATTTTTCTTAAAGAGGGTTAATGAGGTGCTCTGCTTGACATGAATGGGCAGTCTGTTCCAAAGTTTGGTAAGTCTCTGGAACAAGAACCTATCCTTCTAGCATGTTTTGTTTATTGTGGTGACAAGGTTTGGGTCCCTGGTGTGTGTGGCTCAGAGGGATTGGGATTTATGTAAGTCTAGCATGTCCAATAGTTCTGGGTTTGACTTGGCGTTGTATGTTAGGCAGAGATCACCTCTGAGTAGGCTATATGCGATGGAGTAGAGCTGGATTTTTTTGAGACGGTCTGCATAGGGCATCTGTTTGAGGCCAGTGATCCTCTTCATGAGGTATTTCTGTGGCCTTTCCAGTTATTGTAAATGTCTTGCGAAGTACATACCAAACAGGGCATTGTACTCTATAATAGGTCTAAAGAGGGATGAGTAGAGAGGAACAATGACCTCCTTTTTTTCTGGATGAGAAACCTGTTGTGATGAGGTGTGCCACATAGAAGGATTTCCTGACTACTGTGATGATGTGGTTATCAAAGGAGAAACTACTGTCCACCTGTGTCCCTAGGTCTCTTATCACACTTTTGGTGTTGAGTGGACTACCACCTATGTGGTAGTTCATGGGCACAGGATTTTTCCCAAAGGGGATGACTATGCATTTTTTGGCATTAAGTTTGAGGCCATGGCTTTGACACCAGGCATCTGTCTCAGTGAGGCCCTCTTGTAGAATGAGCAAACCAAGTCCTATGCACGAGGGAATGCACGGTCCAAACCAAGTAGAAAGCACCAAATAGACCAGCAAGGCAGCACAGAGATCAATAAATTTATTAGATACTTATATGCATAAATAACAGACTAGTTTCGGCAAACAGCCTTCTTCAGTGTAAAACAGTATAGTCAAGTTCCTTTGAATGATCCATTTAAATACATAACATGAGCCAATCAAAAATTGAGCTCATGAATATTCATGAATTTGAAACATATTTTTGAACACTTAATGTTTTAGTCATACAAATATACAGTGGGTAACATATATACTAATAAAATCCGTCCTTGACAGGGAAGATAACAACCCCAAATAAATACATACATAGAATTTGACAAATTGTTAGTATAATATGGCATATCCGTCTAGCCATGTGAACATACTCATATTTATATTTTTATTCTTATTTTTATTTTTTGATTTCTTTATTTTTTTTATCAATCTGTACCTAAATAGCCACTGGCACTAGCTATTAAACAAATATTCATCAAAAGCACCAAGGTATTGTATATCAAGTACTTACATTGAAAAGGCTCGGACACACTATATCAAAAAAAGGGGGAAGGGGGTGTGTTTGGGGGGTTGAAGTTTTTATACACATGTGTACGTATATGGGTTTGCAATTAAGCAAAGCAAATAATCAGCATATCCAAAATATGAGGCTTTGACCAACAATGGTAAAGTATAAAACCATGAACATAATGGCATAACCTCCAAGACTGGAGATGTGATAATAAGTGCAACTAGTTACAGGTAATGGGTATAAATATATTGAAATACCATATATGAATGCTAGTCAAGAGACCGGCATATTAAGGTACCTATTCTTCCTACAAACACAAGAATTTTAATGATAATTTACTATACATGGACACCGCCCATATCATAAATAATACTGCTGAAGGGCCCATGTGGCTCAATATCAAGAACTCTGATCAATACCGAGCCAGAGTATTTTTAGTTTCATGATCCATATATGGCCAGATGATAACAAAAAACAAATAAGACCCACAACTTAGTATCAGATTTGTCAACATTATTATTAAAGAATAGCCATGTTCTCCTATAAATGATCATTCAGTCCGGGGTGAAATAGACCCCCCAATGTAGTAATCAATATTTCTCTTTTTGATCCAGTAACCCATGCCAACCCTGTTTATTGGTTCTGTCTCCAGAAATACGATCAATGACCATAAAGGTGAACTTGGCCTGAGGATGTTTAAGTGTATGTTGATAAAGGGCGCTGGTCTCCTTATGGTTTTTTATATCACTGCGGTGTTCATTCATTCTAAATCTCAGGGCTCTAGAGGTTTGTCCAACATAAAATCCCCCACAATAACAGGAGGCCAGGTACACCACCCAATCGCTGCTGCAATTACCAAAGATCTTGATGTCAAAAATTCTACTTGTGTTACGACTGGTAAACTCCTTAGATTTAAGCATATGTTGGCAGGATCCACAATGGCCACAAGGGAATGAACCAATAAGTTCATCACCATGAAGTGTCAATTGTTTATGGGTAGTCCCCCCACTTGCCATATGTTTGAAATGTGAAAAGTAGGAGCCTAGGGTTTTACCACGTTTGTATGAAAAAAGACAACGGGGTCCCAAAATATTTCGCAGCTTGTCATTAGCCAGTAGAATATTCCAATGTTTATTGATAATGTTTCTGATCATATTAATATTTCTACCATAAGTGGTGATAAATCTGACACATGTACTACGAGAGGATTGATTTTTGTTCTTATTCTGATAATGTAATAAGTCATCCCTCTCAAGACTATTGGCTCTGCTCTGAGCAGACACAATATCGAATCTATCATATCCCCTATTGGTAAACCTCTGACTGAGGTCCCTACTGGCCAATTGATATTCCTCCAAGTTGGAACTGAGTCGTTTGATACGTATGAATTGGGATATGGGAATACTCCTGATGGTGTGACGGGGGTGTAAACTTGTTGCATGTAACAAGGTGTTGTATTGTGGGTACTTGCGGAAAACCCTAGTAGACAAAGTATTGTCTGGGTTCCTGTATACAGTGACATCCAAAAAATTAATGGAGTTTTTATCATACGTCACCGAAAATTCAAGTCCCCAGACATTGTCATTAAGATACTCAACAAATTCTCGCAAGTAACCCACATCAGCCCGCCACACCAACCAGCAGTCGTCCAGGTAACGTCTCCAAATGTCCATTTCCACCTGAAAGATGTTGTGTGATATATCATATATCATATATTCTTCGACATAGGCCATGAAAAGGTCAGCATATATTGGAGCAAAAGATGCCCCCATAGCTGTTCCTTGTAGCTGCCAATAACATTGGCCTTGGAAATACAGAACATTCTTATTTAACACATGTTCGGACATACATATCAAAAGAGTGTTGAACCCCGGTGAATATAGGTTGACCCTATCCAACCAATATTGTATAGATTGGAGACCCGCCCAATGGGGTATACTTGTATATAATGATTTTACATCCAAAGTACATAGATACCATTCGGGATCCAATTGGGTCTCCTTGATTAACTGCAAAAACTGTGTGGTGTCCTGCAACCTAGATCTTATATGTCCCAACAGCGGTTTTAGATATTTGGTAAGGAAGGCCGATAAGGGTTCGGTCAGAGAGCCTATTCCTGAGACTATGGGTCTACCTGGTGGTTTATCTAAGGACTTGTGGATTTTGGGTAAAAGATACAATATCTGTTTGGATGGTTCAGAAACCATAAGTGAATCCAAACTTTTCTTGTTTATAATACCCTCCTCAAAGGCTAACCGCAAAAAGGAGTCAATCTCATCCTTAAATACCGGTGTTGGATCTATGGACATGTACATGTAGCACTTAGCATCAGACAATTGGGTTAAGCCTTCTTGGACATAATCCGCAGTATCCCAAACCACAACTGCACCTCCCTTATCAGCAGGGACAATAACTATATCTTTATTCTCACATAAGTTATTCAGAGCTATCCTGTCATCAGGAGATAAGTTACTGGCCAACATGATATGTCCCATATTCTCAAAATGAATATCCCTCAAAATAGTGTCCATAAAAATGGAAACGTGTTTATTCACAGGAGGTTGGAAAGAGGACTTACCAAAACGGAAGTCCTCAGATGGTTCTGACTTGTTATCCTCAAAGAACAATTTAAGATTTAAAGTCCGGCAAAAGGCCTGTAAATCCTGTACTATGTGATATTCCTGGCTGAAAAATGAGGGAATGTAGTTCAAACCCTTATTCAAAAGTGCAACCTGTTCATCAGTTAATATGGTCTTGGATAAATTCAACACATTCTGAGTTGGCCCTGATATATCTCCTATTTCAGGAAGTTGTCCAAAAGACCCTGGAAGGAGACCGGAGTGATCGGTCTTTCTGTGCTTTCTGCCCCCCCGGTGTCCCTTACCCCCTCTAAAGGGGAGATTTTATTAGTTTTCTTCCTATTAGGTGAGACCCTCTCCCCTGATCCCTCAAAATCCGTGAGGGAGGATTCATCTCCAGACGTACTATATGAACTGTCCCCCTTCTTTTTAAGAATTGACCGAGGTCTCTTTTTGGTGCGACTGGGCCCTGTTCTAACCTGATTAGTATCCGCAAATCTGACCGATCTGCTGAAATCAAACGGTTTACCCCGTTGATAATCAGAAAAGTCACAATGAAACTTCTTAATTTTACGTTCCTTTAAAGTTTTTTCATGCTCCGTCAGTTCTAAGGACAGTTTTTTAATATTATCCTGATATTTCAAAGAGGATTCAAACTTTTGAAACTCAGAACATATATTTTTAATTTCAAGTATATTGGAATCTACTGTCCTTTCATAATATTGTAACAAAATGTTCACAAATGTCATGGATCCAGTCTGAAGAGCCTCCTGCCAATCTTGATTTAGTTTGTCATCTGGCCTCCCCACTAGAGGTTGTGTCCGTATTCGTAATCCTCTGGGAGCCATGTTTTGAGCCGAATATGCTTTAAATAACTTAAGATGCCAAATGTTTGATCTAAGAGTCTTAAATGCTTTGGTGATTGAATGAAAAAACATATCACAATCAACCAAAGAAGTCTGAGCCGAATTGACCGGATCATTGCTTGGCAATTTCTCAAGACCAAATACCGCTATATCTTGCCGATCAGCACATAATCCAGACAGAATACTATTTAAATCCATGTTGTGAACAATGTTAGAGTATGCTACTAGTAATGACTGATGGAGCAACAAAATAACAAAGGAGTATAATATTTCAACCAGATATGTAATACAATAGTTGAAAGGCCCAGTAGCATCAAATTAGAAAGATAATTGGACACCAATCCCTAATAAAGAGTCACAAGGGTGGGCAGAAAGCACGAATAAAACAGAAAAACCAGGAACGTTAAATCCCTATGGCAGGTCAGGCACCATGAATAGCACAAGAAGTGAATTACAGTATTCGTATAACACTTTTAGCTTGTATATTAGATAAAGCAACCCAACCTAGAAATGGTTAAATGTTAAATAATCCAAGGGTTGAATCACGAATCCAATAAATCATTGGAATCTACCCCAATGAGCCTGACTGTCAACCATAAGTAACAGCTGTAACTAGACATAAAATCAAATGCCAGGGCAGACCACTGAGAGTATTCAATAACTGGAAAAAGATCAAAACACTAAATTCACTGAGAACACCATACATTCAAAAAACCAAAGAAAGGTTTTATAAGGGTATGTAGATCAAATAATTAGTGGTGCAACAAACCAATATGAACCTTTCAAAAATTAAAAAAATCATAAAAAATATGATGTTGGATTCTGAGTGTTTGGAATTATATTTCCTTTGAAGAGTTTAACATATATACGGGAACACTACTCCTACTGCTGTACTAACCCACATTAGAATTTACAATATCTAGATTTGCTAGTTATTGCCAATCATCGGTCTTTCTGTCCTTTTAGAAACGGGCCACTGCTCGGTCCCCCAACCATAATTAAAATTTGCATTTTCTCTCACTAATTATTGTTGTGTGTGTCAATTGGATGAACACTTTATATGAATATCATTATAAGTTATAATAAACTGTATAGTGACTAGAGGACTCATCCAGCTGAGAGTGTGGCATTATCCAATTAAAGAAAATCTATATAATCAGACCACCCGAACTGAATTTTTGAAAGGTTCATATTGGTTTGTTGCACCACTAATTATTTGATCTACATACCCTTATAAAACCTTTCTTTGGTTTTTTGAATGTATGGTGTTCTCAGTGAATTTAGTGTTTTGATCTTTTTCCAGTTATTGAATACTCTCAGTGGTCTGCCCTGGCATTTGATTTTATGTCTAGTTACAGCTGTTACTTATAGTTGACAGTCAGGCTCATTGGGGTAGATTCCAATGATTTATTGGATTCGTGATTCAACCCTTGGATTATTTAACATTTAACCATTTCTAGGTTGGGTTGCTTTATCTAATATACAAGCTAAAAGTGTTATACGAATACTGTAATTCACTTCTTGTGCTATTCATGGTGCCTGACCTGCCATAGGGATTTAACGTTCCTGGTTTTCTGTTTTATTGTGCTTTCTGCCCACCCTTGTGACTCTTTATTAGGGATTGGTGTCCAATTATCTTTCTAATTTGATGCTACTGGGCCTTTCAACTATTGTATTACATATCTGGTTGAAATATTATACTCCTTTGTTATTTTGTTGCTCCATCAGTCATTACTAGTAGCATACTCTAACATTGTTCACAACATGGATTTAAATAGTATTCTGTCTGGATTATGTGCTGATCGGCAAGATATAGCGGTATTTGGTCTTGAGAAATTGCCAAGCAATGATCCGGTCAATCGGCTCAGACTTCTTTGGTTGATTGTGATATGTTTTCATTCAATCACCAAAGCATTTAAGACTCTTAGATCAAACATTTGGCATCTTAAGTTATTTAAAGCATATTCGGCTCAAAACATGGCTCCCAGAGGATTACGAATACGGACACAACCTCTAGTGGGGAGGCCAGATGACAAACTAAATCAAGATTGGCAGGAGGCTCTTCAGACTGGATCCATGACATTTGTGAACATTTTGTTACAATATTATGAAAGGACAGTAGATTCCAATATACTTGAAATTAAAAATATATGTTCTGAGGTTCAAAAGTTTGAATCCTCTTTGAAATATCAGGATAATATTAAAAAACTGTCCTTAGAACTGACGGAGCATGAAAAAACTTTAAAGGAACGTAAAATTAAGAAGTTTCATCGTGACTTTTCTGATTATCAACGGGGTAAACCGTTTGATTTCAGCAGATCGGTCAGATTTGCGGATACTAATCAGGTTAGAACAGGGCCCAGTCGCACCAAAAAGAGACCTCGGTCAATTCTTAAAAAGAAGGGGGACAGTTCATATAGCACGTCTGGTGATGAATCCTCCCTCACGGATTTTGAGGGATCAGGGGAGAGGGTCTCACCTAATAGGAAGAAAACTAATAAAATCTCCCCTTTAGAGGGGGTAAGGGACACCGGGGGGGCAGAAAGCACAGAAAGACCGATCACTCCGGTCTCCTTCCAGGGTCTTTTGGACAACTTCCTGAAATAGGAGATATATCAGGGCCAACTCAGAATGTGTTGAATTTATCCAAGACCATATTAACTGATGAACAGGTTGCACTTTTGAATAAGGGTTTGAACTACATTCCCTCATTTTTCAGCCAGGAATATCACATAGTACAGGATTTACAGGCCTTTTGCCGGACTTTAAATCTTAAATTGTTCTTTGAGGATAACAAGTCAGAACCATCTGAGGACTTCCGTTTTGGTAAGTCCTCTTTCCAACCTCCTGTGAATAAACACGTTTCCATTTTTATGGACACTATTTTGAGGGATATTCATTTTGAGAATATGGGACATATCATGTTGGCCAGTAACTTATCTCCTGATGACAGGATAGCTCTGAATAACTTATGTGAGAATAAAGATATAGTTATTGTCCCTGCTGATAAGGGAGGTGCAGTTGTGGTTTGGGATACTGCGGATTATGTCCAAGAAGGCTTAACCCAATTGTCTGATGCTAAGTGCTACATGTACATGTCCATAGATCCAACACCGGTATTTAAGGATGAGATTGACTCCTTTTTGCGGTTAGCCTTTGAGGAGGGTATTATAAACAAGAAAAGTTTGGATTCACTTATGGTTTCTGAACCATCCAAACAGATATTGTATCTTTTACCCAAAATCCACAAGTCCTTAGATAAACCACCAGGTAGACCCATAGTCTCAGGAATAGGCTCTCTGACCGAACCCTTATCGGCCTTCCTTACCAAATATCTAAAACCGCTGTTGGGACATATAAGATCTAGGTTGCAGGACACCACACAGTTTTTGCAGTTAATCAAGGAGACCCAATTGGATCCCGAATGGTATCTATGTACTTTGGATGTAAAATCATTATATACAAGTATACCCCATTGGGCGGGTCTCCAATCTATACAATATTGGTTGGATAGGGTCAACCTATATTCACCGGGGTTCAACACTCTTTTGATATGTATGTCCGAACATGTGTTAAATAAGAATGTTCTGTATTTCCAAGGCCAATGTTATTGGCAGCTACAAGGAACAGCTATGGGGCATCTTTGCTCCAATATATGCTGACCTTTTCATGGCCTATGTCGAAGAATATATGATATATGATATATCACACAACATCTTTCAGGTGGAAATGGACATTTGGAGACGTTACCTGGACGACTGCTGGTTGGTGTGGCGGGCTGATGTGGGTTACTTGCGAGAATTTGTTGAGTATCTTAATGACAATGTCTGGGGACTTGAATTTTCGGTGACGTATGATAAAAACTCCATTAATTTTTTGGATGTCACTGTATACAGGAACCCAGACAATACTTTGTCTACTAGGGTTTTCCGCAAGTACCCACAATACAACACCTTGTTACATGCAACAAGTTTACACCCCCGTCACACCATCAGGAGTATTCCCATATCCCAATTCATACGTATCAAACGACTCAGTTCCAACTTGGAGGAATATCAATTGGCCAGTAGGGACCTCAGTCAGAGGTTTACCAATAGGGGATATGATAGATTCGATATTGTGTCTGCTCAGAGCAGAGCCAATAGTCTTGAGAGGGATGACTTATTACATTATCAGAATAAGAACAAAAATCAATCCTCTCGTAGTACATGTGTCAGATTTATCACCACTTATGGTAGAAATATTAATATGATCAGAAACATTATCAATAAACATTGGAATATTCTACTGGCTAATGACAAGCTGCGAAATATTTTGGGACCCCGTTGTCTTTTTTCATACAAACGTGGTAAAACCCTAGGCTCCTACTTTTCACATTTCAAACATATGGCAAGTGGGGGGACTACCCATAAACAATTGACATTTCATGGTGATGAACTTATTGGTTCATTCCCTTGTGGCCATTGTGGATCCTGCCAACATATGCTTAAATCTAAGGAGTTTACCAGTCGTAACACAAGTAGAATTTTTGACATCAAGATCTTTGGTAATTGCAGCAGCGATTGGGTGGTGTACCTGGCCTCCTGTTATTGTGGGGGATTTTATGTTGGACAAACCTCTAGAGCCCTGAGATTTAGAATGAATGAACACCGCAGTGATATAAAAAACCATAAGGAGACCAGCGCCCTTTATCAACATACACTTAAACATCCTCAGGCCAAGTTCACCTTTATGGTCATTGATCGTATTTCTGGAGACAGAACCAATAAACAGGGTTGGCATGGGTTACTGGATCAAAAAGAGAAATATTGGATTACTACATTGG
Organism: Protopterus annectens; assembly: GCF_019279795.1. Classification (NCBI taxonomy): domain Eukaryota; kingdom Metazoa; phylum Chordata; order Ceratodontiformes; family Protopteridae; genus Protopterus; species Protopterus annectens. Next base: position 1,440,626,362 of record NC_056733.1, read on the forward strand.
GGGGTCTATTTCATCCCGGACTGAATGATCATTTATAGGAGAACATGGCTATTCTTTAATAATAATGTTGACAAATCTGATACTAAGTTGTGGGTCTTATTTGTTTTTTGTTATCATCTGGCCATATATGGATCATGAAACTAAAAATACTCTGGCTCGGTATTGATCAGAGTTCTTGATATTGAGCCACATGGGCCCTTCAGCAGTATTATTTATGATATGGGCGGTGTCCATGTATAGTAAATTATCATTAAAATTCTTGTGTTTGTAGGAAGAATAGGTACCTTAATATGCCGGTCTCTTGACTAGCATTCATATATGGTATTTCAATATATTTATACCCATTACCTGTAACTAGTTGCACTTATTATCACATCTCCAGTCTTGGAGGTTATGCCATTATGTTCATGGTTTTATACTTTACCATTGTTGGTCAAAGCCTCATATTTTGGATATGCTGATTATTTGCTTTGCTTAATTGCAAACCCATATACGTACACATGTGTATAAAAACTTCAACCCCCCAAACACACCCCCTTCCCCCTTTTTTTGATATAGTGTGTCCGAGCCTTTTCAATGTAAGTACTTGATATACAATACCTTGGTGCTTTTGATGAATATTTGTTTAATAGCTAGTGCCAGTGGCTATTTAGGTACAGATTGATAAAAAAATAAAGAAATCAAAAAATAAAAATAAGAATAAAAATATAAATATGAGTATGTTCACATGGCTAGACGGATATGCCATATTATACTAACAATTTGTCAAATTCTATGTATGTATTTATTTGGGGTTGTTATCTTCCCTGTCAAGGACGGATTTTATTAGTATATATGTTACCCACTGTATATTTGTATGACTAAAACATTAAGTGTTCAAAAATATGTTTCAAATTCATGAATATTCATGAGCTCAATTTTTGATTGGCTCATGTTATGTATTTAAATGGATCATTCAAAGGAACTTGACTATACTGTTTTACACTGAAGAAGGCTGTTTGCCGAAACTAGTCTGTTATTTATGCATATAAGTATCTAATAAATTTATTGAACTCTGTGCTGCCTTGCTGGTCTATTTGGTGCTTCCTCTTGTAGAATGTCCACATTGTTTGGGGATTCAATAATGGATCCCAGTTTGCAGTTGTCTTTGAACTTTGTTAGCCATAGACCCTCTGTGTTGGCCTGATCTTCAGAGAAGTAGATGCCAAACAGGAGTGGACCCAGGACTAAACCCTGTGGTACTCCACTTGTCACTGGTCTGGAGTCAGATTTGTAGTCGGCTACTTTCATGGTGTGGGTTCTGGCAGTGATCCAGTTACCAACCCATCATGTGTCATAGGGATTTATGCCCAGTTTAGTGAGTCTATCTATGATTCCAGAGTGGGGGATGGTGTCAAATGCCTTGGTGAGGTCTAGATAGGCTGTGTGAACCACTTTACCCTCGTTCACAACTCTGGTGACTGCTTCAAAGAAGTCTGTCAGGTTTAGGGGACATGATCTGCCTTTTACGAACCCAAACTGGGTGAAGTCCAGAGTTGAAGGTTACCCATGTATTTGTTTATAAGTTCCATGATGATATCTTCCATGACTTTGCAGATCAGACTCATCAGGCTAATGGGGCGATAGTTCCTGGGGTCCATGGTGGATTCCCCCCTTGTGGAGTGGGATAACCATAGCTGTGCGCCATTCAGTAGGCACAAAGCCTGAATTGAGGCTATGATTGAACATGGTACTTAGGTGGGGTGCCAGTTCATTTTGTAGTTCATGCAGAACACAGCCCAGGATGTTGTCTGGTCCCATGAATGCTGTATTCTTGGCTTTGGAGAGTGTGTTTTTTACCTGTGTGGCCGTGATTACCAGGACTTGGTATTCCTTCTGTACTGAGATGTGCCCTGTAGGGGGTGAGAGGGGGGTGAAGTTAGCACTGAACCTGTCTGCCAGGATATTTGCAATATCAGTTGTTTCTGTATATTTAGTGACATTGTGCTGTAACTTAGAGCAGATCTGAGTGTTGCCATTGAGATTTGTGACATAACTATAGAATGTCTTGTGGTTGTCTTTAGAATCTGTGGCGATTTTGTTTTAATAACTAGCTTTGGAGGATCTTATGAGGGATCTCAGCTTCTTACTAGTCTTGGGATTTTGCTCTGTTTTTGCAGCAGTTTCTTCCTTTTGTTGTAGAGTTTGTTTATGTCAGGGGACCACCAGATTGGCTTCCTTTTTTTGGAGGAGAGCGTCTTGGTTCTGTTTGGGATGGTATAATCCATGTACACATGTATGTGCTCATACAGTGCATTGGTGTAAGATTCAGCAGTCGTGCTTCTAATTTCCATCTGCATGGATGTTGTGAAGTTTACCACTTCTGTCTTGAGAAGCATGAAGTTGGCTTTGGAGAAGTTTTTTACAGTGGTTACCTTAATGGGAGGTGGAGGTGGGATGTGGATGTCTAGGGTGATCAGCTTATGGTTGGATCTGACCAATGAGGAGCTGACCTCTGGTGTGGAGCATTGGTCGCCCATGTTGGTAATGGACCAGATCTAGGATATTGGTGTCCCTGGTGGGGGTGTGGATAAGTTGATCCAAGGCATTGGAATTTATGAATTCCAAGAATCGTTGAGTAAATGTGTTGGTACATGAGTAGTATTCCCAGTTAATGGCAGGGCAGTTGAAGTCGCCCAGTAATAGGGTATTTGGTTGTACCTTAATACTTTCCAGTATGTTAAGAAAAGTGGAGTGGGAATCATGGGGAATGGTGGGAAATCTGTAGCAAGCTACAATTTGGATTGCAGTCTTACCTAGTGTCAGTTGCACCTGGAGAATCTCGGATGCATTATGTTGGGCAACTAGCCTGGAGGTGTGGATATCCTTGGTGAATATGGACACGCCTCCACCTTTGGAGTTTAGGTCCAGGTTAGGTGGCCAAAATGTGTGGCATGAATTGTAGCCTGGTATTGCAGGGGTGCTCTCTGGAGCCTTGAACTAGGTCTCTGTCACTGAACAGATGTCGATGTTCTCTATTTGGAGGAGTGCCCTCGAGTGAGTGCATTTTGAGGTTTAGACTTCTAGCATTGAGTAGCATTACCCTCAGATTTTGCTTGCTTGTACCTGTTACAGTGATAACTTTGTCATACTATAGGGGTGGCAAGAGCCTTAGCCAGTATCCAGAATCCCAGGGGTGACAGGTGCAGGCCATCTCTGGCAAAGCATCGTGGTCTGTCAATCATGTCATCCAAGACAGACAGATACTGGATCACCTTAGAATGACACCAGAAACTTAGCCAGTTGTTGAAGTCAATCATTTCTAGGTGATGGTAGGATGCTACAAAGAGCTAGGGTCATACCTGCCTGGGTTACAAGATCCAAGAGCTCCTCCATGTCTCTTTTCATGTAGTCCAGGGAAGTACATCTCAGGTAATTCACTCATGAACAATGACAGAGTCGTATTTCTACTTGTGGAGTGACCTGAGTGAGTGCGTTATGTGGTGGATCCTGGCACCCAACAAGCAGCTGACTGTAATTTTTTTCCTTGTTTGGCCTGGTGAGTGGGACATCAGTGTGCCTGACTATGGAGTCGCCTATGACTAGTGTGTTGGGTACGTTGTTTTGCCTTAGGGGCTGAGGTTGTGTGGCACACTGATTTTGTCAGCTATGTGTCACTTGGGTTGTGTTGGGGGGGGGTTGTTTGTGTTTCAGCTTTGGAGGTCTGTGTTACTTCGGCAGATTTTTATTAAGAGCATCCGCGAATGTAGGTGTGTGTTTTGTTTTACTATGTGTGGATTTTGGTGGTGTAGGTTTAGAAGGGCTATGTGTTGTGTGTGGTGTGGTGTGGGTGTTTACCTTCTCCTCTTGACTGACTAGTCCATTCTTGGCTGGAGAGAGGTTGGCTTCCAGCTTGGCTGTATAAGTGCATCTCTCACAGGTTGTAGTGTTAGCTGGTAGGAGGAGAGGATTGTCTGTGTACATGAGGCAATTGCTACATTGCCCCAATATGCCCAGATTCAGCAGGTGGACAGGAGAAAACACCGGGAGCTGATCCTTAGACATGTCTGGATAGCTGCTTGTTTATTTAAGTAAAAAACTGTTTTCCTCTTTACTTAGTAAGGAAAGATGAGTGCTGTAGTAATTTATAAAATATTTAATACTTACATCGAGTTCTAAGCAAGTGCTGAGCTCAAAGAATCAGGTTTGAGTGCTAAAACTGGAAAACTGGCTGTCCTAAGGGAAAATTGAAGAGATGAGTTTTTGGCGTCGGTAATAGTTTAACCCTAGCTAAGCAGTGCTGCGCGATGTACAAGCCAACGCAAACACGGGCTTTTAAGCCAGAAAGTTGAAGGGGATAGAAAGCAGCCCCAAACAGCCAATGAGGTACAATTCCTGTGTTGAAAACCACTCCTCCAGTGACAGATAGGCAGCTTAATGCTTACCACTCACACTGATAAGCAGAAAGACGTCCCTCTACCACAGTAAGGTCTGGACAACTCAGAAACATGAAATTAAAGTCCTGAACACAGAAAATCTGGGATCCAGACTATTCTAGTATAGAAAAAGACGGGAAACAAGCAAACAAATAGTTTTTTTTGGGGAGGGTTTAGATTAAATTAAGCAGAAAAAATCCAATTAAACAGTAAATAAGCAATGAAAAGGCTATCACACTTGAGTGTGTAGCCTACAACAGTAAATGCAGTTTAAACTTTGAATTTAAGCAGAAATCAAGTGCACAAACAGTAAAACGATTTAAAATACAGTAGAAATAGTAGCAATACTACTTTAAAATTACTTTTAGAAGAGTGGTTAGCAAAAACTGTCAAAAAAAGCCAAAAAGGTACTTATAATCAGCAAAAAGTCTCTCGTCCTCGTTTCTGGTGCTGTAGTAGTCTGCAGGATGCCCAAATAAGATCCGCTGAGCTAAAACAAGTGCAAGCCCAGGCAGACAGGTTTTTAAGCCAGAAAGTTGAAAGGGATAGAAAGCAGCCCCAACCCGCCAATGAGGTACAGTTCCTAAGCTGGAAGCCACTCCTTTAGCGACAGATAGGCAGCTCAATTCTTACCACTCCCACTGATAAGCAGAAAGACTTACCTCTACCACAGCAAGGTCTGGACAACTCAGAAACATAAAAATAAAGTCCTGAAACCAGCAAATCTGGGATCTGGACTATTCTAGTATAGAAAAAAGTGGGAAATGAGCAAACAGATAGTAATTTTTGGGGTTTTTTTTTGTTTTTTTTAGATTAAATTAAGCAGAAAAATGCAATTAAACAGTAAATAAGCACTGAAAATGCTGTCGCACTTGAGTGTGTAGCCTAAAACAGTAAATGCAGTTTAAACTTTGAATTTAAGCATAAATCAAGTGCACAAACAGTAAAACAATTAAAAATACAATAGAAATAGTAGCAAGACTACTTTAAAATGGCTTTTAGAAGTATGGTTAGCAAAAACTGTCAAAAAAAGCCAAAAAGGTACTTATAATCAGTAAAACGTCTCTCTTCCTCGTTTCTGGTGCTGTAGTAGTCTGCAGCATGCCCAAACAGGATCCGCTGAGCTAAGTGAAATGCAGGTCACTGCCACAACTCAGTAACATCAGGACATAATCTATATAAAATATGCCAATTAGATGACATAGTATTACTTAACATTAGGGTATCCAGAGAATGATGTAATACCATGCTGCAAGAAGATATAGCTGTGTTATTAAAAAAAAAAATAGGGTTCTTTAAAATGGGGATGTAAAGGTTATGCCTGATGTTGCTCATGAAGGCAGCACCCCTTTTAGTAACTCATCCAGATAGCCCCTATCTAAAAACATGGATGCTGGAATCCGTCTTTGTTCACAAAACATTGCATATTCAGAAACAATCCTAGACAGTCTAATATACTGACCCTTGGCAATGCCCTTCTTTTGACAATAATTGTGGACAAATGTACACATTTGTAAGAGATTCACCTGTTTGATTCTCACCTGGGGTGCCTTCTGTGTGCTGTCTGCATGTCCCAGCTGCATTTGCATGTGTTTCCTACAGGTGCTCTAGGTTCCTCCCACATTCCAAAGACATGCATCTGGAGCATTTCTCCCTTGGCCTCCACTGAAAATGGGCTGCGTCCCAGTAGGACCTTCCCATAAACAAATGTTAAATAAATAAATGTTAAATAAAAATTGATTGGAATAAGTGGGCTTCCTGAATATAGTAGATAAAAAATGGACAGTTCAAAATTCTTAATGACCTGGACATCCAGAAACAATATAGATGCCCTACTAGTATTACAAATAAACTCAAAAACCTTGTAGTTGTTTATAATCAAAGAATTTTCCAATACATATGTGCCACCTAACTAAATCATGAAGATATCATTCAAAACATGAACATAAAAAAAGGGTTTGTAAATGCTGTTAATAATATAGTGCTTTTCCCAATAACATAACAATATATTGGCAAACAAAGGGAAGCACAGCATGCCTATTGCAGCTCCTGAAGCATGTTTACAAAATTCACATTCAAAGGAAAAATAATCATTAAACAACATCAAGGCCAACAAAATGCAAATGTTAATAATGGTACTGGTCAACAAATTAGCGAAGGATGTGACCATATATCTGAACCATTTAAGACCGTCTAACTAAGGGATATCAGTGAACAGGACTTTAACATCACTGATGACCAACAAATCATTCTTGGCAAAAGAAACATCCCTTAATGGTTAAGGTCTTTACCTCACAGATAAAACATACAAGGTTTGGTTCTGACCTCTGGTTATTGGCTAGTCTTGTAATATCCTGCAGACTGGTTGCCTAATATCTTTGGCTACATTCATAGGTCATTAAATGATCCTGGGATGGTATAATATTTAAAGTGTTTTGACTCATAGACAGAAAGTACAGTGTTTGATTCTCACTCTTTGGCTAGGCTTGGAGTGGGCTATTAAGAAAGCTAGCCAACTAGTTAACTATGAACTTATGAAACCATGAATCTAAGGAAAAATGAAAATTCCCCATCATTTCTCCAGTCAACCTAATTGACATAAGGATCCTGAGGCAATGTAGTAATTGCCTCATGTACACTGACAACCACTTCTTCCTGAAACAAACAAATACCCTATGTGAGAGAAGTAACTGCACTATGAAATTGGAAATCAGTTCTCTCATGTAACAACAAACCGGACATCAAACAAGTCAGTACGCACACTTCACCTCTCACACAAAATATGGTCACGCTACATAAACCAACTTATGTGGAGGTACTCACAAGAAGCCTATCAAAAGATCAGAGACCACCCAAAAGAAAACACTTGCACACACTGCTATGCAAATAGATACCACTACACATAATAACACATACACCCGTGTCTCGGCAAATAAGTCCCTAAGGCAAAACACCTCAAAACGAAATGTCTTGGTCATAGGCAACTTCATAGTGAGACACACAGATGTCCCACTCATCAGGCTGGACAAAGAGATGGTTACAGTCAGCTGCTTGTCAGGTGCCAGGATCCATCAAATCTGCATGCACTCAAATCACTCAACAAGAAGTACTGTTATGACTCTGTCATAGTCTATATTGGGGGGAATGACTTGAGACATACCTCTCTGTCTATATGAAGAGAGACATAACTGAACTCTCAGATTATGTGTCCCAGGCAGGTATGACCCTAGCCCTAAACAGCATTTTACTTTAAGCCAGGATAATGCCACAGTATAAACAAAAAATGATCGATTTCAACACTTGGCTTAGCTTTTGGTGTCAGTGCAGTGGGATCCAGTATCTATCAGCCTGGGAAGATATGGTCGACAGGCCATGTTGCTTTGCTAGACATGGTCTGCACCTGTCTCCTCTAGGCTTTCGGATACTGGCAAAGGCACTTTCCTCCCCATAGTACCTTTTTAGGCAATTTCAAAACAACATTTGCATATAACAAAATCCACTCAAGACAAACTCAAGGTTCTGTTGCTTAATTCTAGGAGTCTCAACATGAAACTGAGCTCCCTGGAAGCACTCCTCACCTTGGAAGATGCTGATGTCTGTGCAATCACTGAGACATGGTTCAAGGCCACTGAGAGCACCCTAGTCACGCAAGGCTACAATGCCTTCCACATGTTCAGACCTCAAAATGAGTGTGAAAGAACCAAAGATGGTGGTGTATCCATCCTCATAAAAGCCAAGTACACCTCAAGACTGATCAAAGAGTACAACTCATTCAAACTACTTCATGTCCAATCAACTATAGGCAAAATACCCTACCACATCATTGCTAATTATAGGTTCCCCACCATGAACCAAGAAAAGCACACCGCCTGCCTGGACTTACTGTAGTCACTCACCATACAGCCCAACAACTTAGTCATCAGAGATTTCAAAAATCCTTCCATCGACTGGGTATCATACATGACCACAAGTATGCTCTCCCAGAGGTTCCTGGACTTTGTCAATACAAATGCTCTGGAACAAATAGTCTGCACCTCCTCAAGGGGCTCAAATATCCCAGACATAGTGCTTACCAACCTGGGGGCTAGCTGCACCCCCCCCCCCCCATTTAAGGTTGGAACATAAATCAGTCTTGTTCGAAGTTACTATTGGACCTGACACCTCCACAGGAGTAAAAAAACTAAAACAAATTTTTCAATGCAATCTACAGCCTAGTAAGTGATGGTATAAAAATGTTGTATACCCCCCACAATCACATACAACAATGACTCCTATGCAGAGGTGTATTTAAATACCCTGTATACACACTTAAGCAACTGTATACACTTAGCTGTATCTGGCTGGATCAAAACCAGGTTCTCCTGAAAAAACAAGCCACCCTGGTGGACCTCAGATATAAACAGGTTATATAACAAGAGGAAAAAAACAGAGGTCTAAGAACAAGAGCAACTGACTCAGCAGAGGAAAAATTCCCTCCACATCTTGAACAAGCAAATCAGAAACCTTGTAAAGTCCTCTAAATATAATTACAAAGCTAAAATACCATCCCTAGCTAAGGATAATCATAAGGCATTCTTTAACTATGTCTGAAATCTAAAAGGGAGTGCCCTGCTATGTGCTGAACTGGCAGTAGATGGTACCACTCATACTATACCAGAAGAACTTGCCAACCTGCTAACTTACAGATTTGGTGCAAGCTTCTCTCCCCTGTCCTCACCAGCCTTACCCCAAAGCATACCTGGTATCAGTCCTCTGCCTAGTATCTGTAGAGATCAGATCATATCTGTGTTCTCAAAGGCAATAACACAACCTCAATGGGACCAGATAACATTCTGGGTTGCTTACTACGCAATCTAAAACAGTACCTAGTGGACCCACTTGGCATTCATTTTAACCATAGCCTTAGAACTGGCTTTGTTCCAGCCAGGTGGAGAACAGCAACAGTGATCCCCTTGCATAAAGGGGGGGGGCATCAATCAACCCTGGGAACTATAGGACCCATAAGTCTAACCAGCCTTATCTGCAAGGCCATGGGAAAGAATCATCATCATGGACATTATCAGCAAGGACATTGATGATCTTCAAACTCTAGACCCAACCCAGTTTGGCTTTGTTAAGAGTAAATCATGTTTATAAAACTTAGTTGACTTCTTCAAGAAAGTCACCAAAGCCTTGGATGTAGGTGAGACAGTGCATACTGCCTATCTGTATCAAAAGCCTTGGCCAGGTCAAATCTCCCACTCAGTTTGAAATTTAATGCAAAGAAGTGCATTATTATCCACTTTGGCAAAATGGAATTCTCTGCTAATTACAGGATTGACAGCACCCCTTAAGTTCAAACCCAATGGTGCAAGATCTGGAAACACAGGTAGACAGCAATCAGAACTTCAGCCACCAAGTTTCCATGGTGGTAAGGAAAGCCTTCTATATTGCGCATCTCATAAGTAAGGGCATCACATCCAGGTCTAAGGATTTTATAACTCCACTGTACTTGACCCTCATCATACCATTAATAGAGTACAATACTCCCTTTTGCATGTACTTCACCAGACACCTGCAGCAGCTGGAGAGATCACAGAGGTTTCTCACCAAAAAAATACAGGGTCTCCAAACCATGACTTACGTGGATAGACTGAAAACTCTGTGACTGTACTCTGTATCATATAGGCTGCTGATACTGCTGATAGGCGACTTGTGCCAAGCCTACAGGGCAGTCTCAGACCCTGCCCTGATGGAAATGCTGTGCATTCACAAGTCAAATGGTACAAGAGCCATCTTTACCCAGCCTGTGACATTAACAGAACATGCTTGAGAGACAGATATATCTCCCAGAGATTGCATCTCCTCTGAAACAAACTCCCAATTCATATGAAGCAGAGCTCCTCACTTACCCTATTCAAGTGCAGCCTAAACAAATGGATGGGAGACCATAAATTCAGCCTGGGGGTGGCACCCATATTATGGACCGGGGTAGTTGGTGTTGATCATAGACTTGCCCTGCAAATTACATCCATCTAATAAAGACAATCAGAGTAACTCAGGATTAACATTATAGACTCACACTGCTAATTACATCCATCTAACCAAGGATAATTGGGGCAACTCAAGATTAACATGGCTAGGCTTGTAAGGGGTCTAGGGCCAATAGACTAGTAACCTCCTATGAACCTATTAATGTAACCAGAAAATCCCAAGAATCCTTGAAAATCCCTGGGAACCTGTTCATGAAAGGTTTCATCTTTTTGTTAATACATATTACCAAAGGTTCTTTCTTGGGTCCATGTGCAGAAATGATAAGACATAAAGGTGGATACAGTGCAGTTTGTGAACCTTAGAGATGCCAAATATAATTGCTATCTTAGGATTTTTGATGACCAAAAATGTGTGTTTCTCCTGAATAATATCACTATCATTCAACAAATCTGATGCAACCATATTGATATGTTGATGTGATCGGTGGATTTCATTCAATGATGACATTTCATAAAATGCTTCATTCATAAAAGAAGAATACATCTTGCACAAATAATCAAACTCATCAACCCCCCCCCCACCCCTCACCCCCACCCAAATCCTGCCTTTACTGGGTTTCTTGACTCTGATATCCTGGTTATGAGATAGTTCTTGTAGAACCTGTTGTTCATCAAGAGTCAAATTCCAAATCACCATGGGGGTGTTCGCTTAATGCCTAAAATCCTGAGTACATAGTTTTTAAAACATACTCAAATCAGGATATACAGGGATGTAGCAAGTAAATTCCATTGTATACATTAGTGCTACCCACACCCCCCGGACATATATCACTTAAAAATGGGCACATCTATCAAACATGCTGCCCCCCCAGCATTTAAATGTAAATAACATTTCAGTGGTTTCCCCAAAACTATTAAAAAATATTATCTTTTTAGATTAGGCTAGGAACAAACCCATATGTCACCCAGTGGATAGCCAACTGGCTTACAGACAGGACCCAGGGAGGTAGAATTGGGGAGTCCACCTCTACAAAGAGGCCAGTTACAAGTGGAGTCCCTCCAGGATTAGTCCTTGGACCGCTCCTTTTTGCCATTTACTTCTCAGAAGTCAAGGCCAATGTCAGTAGTCTCTGGCTGACTAAATTTGCAGATGATTGCAAATTAGGAGCTGTCATTGAATCTCACACTGACACAAATGTTCTCCAGGAGGGGCTGACACAAACAAACAACTGGTGTCAGAGTCATGGACTAAAACTAAATACAGAGAAATGCATAATAGTATCATTTGGGAAGTCATCCACCCTGGTAACTATCATATTGACAACACACCCCTTAGAGTTAACCCAGTAGTCCAAGACTTATGGACACACATAGATAGTAATCTAGTCTTTGATCATCACATGTCTACAGTGGTGAGGAAATCATTATATGTTGAGCAACTTATACACAAAGGTATGGCATCTAAGTACAAAGAAGTCATTGTTCAACTGTATTCCGCATTCATCAGACCTATCATTAAGTACAATGCCACCTTTCGTATGTACCTAACCAGGCATATCCAACAACTGGAATGTCCACAGAGGTTCCTCACTAAAAGAATACAGGGCATAAGTAATATGTCCTATGCAAACCACCTCAAGGCCCTTTCCCTGCATTCTGTCTCCTACAGGCTTTTGAGGGGAGATCTATGCCTGGCATACAGGACATTGTCAGACCCCACTCTGATGAACCTCCTGCATCTCCACAAAACAAACAGTACCAAAATTACCCATTCTAAAGACTTAAACCTTGCTTGTGATATAAGTAGGACCTGCTGGAGAGATAGGTATGTATCCCAGGGATTACCCCATCTATGGAACAGGCTCCCCATCCATGTGAAACAGAGTTCCTCCCTAATCCAATTCAAGTGTTACTTGGACAATTGGATGGGAAACCAAAAATTCATCCCTGGTTTGGCACCTATGTCTCTGATGCAAACAGGTACATAGTTGTTGGATATGCCTGGTTAGGTACATACCAAAGGGGGCATTGTACTTAATGATAGGTCTGATGAATGCCGAATACAGTTGAACAATGATACATCTCCCAGGCCCATGCTTACACTTATCAAGGGTATCAGAACTCGTCAGAGATTTGGGATGCATGGCTAGGCTTAAAAAGGCCCTTGTAGTCATTAGCCTAGTAAACATATATGAACCTATGAACCTATTAGCAATATAGCATCTGTTGTTTAAAGCATTCATTTAGACAGTTGTAGACATAATATGACCTGAAAAAGCCATGTTAATATGATGCTCAGGAAATAAATGTACTCAGTAGAGTACACAGAGTACGCCTGGCTACACCCTTGAGGATGTATTGGTGGATTTCATAGACGTGGCCTGAAACACAAATGTTTCAAATTGAACTCATCACTACCTTTTTTGAAAATTAAACTAAAATACAGTTTACTCACAAATAGCTTGTATGAGTTGTTTTTCAAGCCAGTGTGTATATGTGTATGTTGTATTTATTTTTTGTCCAGGCTGAAGGTTCGAAATGGGAGTATAGAATAAAAGATGAAAAGGAAAAGCACACAGAGGGAGGAACATAAGGTGATCTAATAAGTAATGAGTTGGATGTAGGTGAGTTAAGAGCATATCTCACAACTTGATAGCTCAACAATGATAGACAACTCGATGCATACATTTTGTTAGACACTGACAAACTCCATGACAGAATGTACACAAGGATGATAGGAATGTTTCATGTCAGGGAAAAGGAACACATGACAATAAGATAAGATGATTACACCTGGATGGATTTGAAACCATGTATGTGTCACTCACATTCTCCAAGATAGAACATTAGCCAGGTATACTACAAAATCATACATAGGGAAGATGTCAGTAAAACACAGTTCAGGGTAATGGAACATAAGATTGCAAAAAAAGTAATATCTACCTATATGGATATGAACCAATGCATGTGTCACTCATATTCCCTGAATCAGAGCATTAGCTAGGTGTGTCACTGAATTGAAAAAAAAAAGATTGCAGGTGAAATGGAATACAGTTGTATGATAAAAAACAATTTTGTAAAACAAAGTCCCCCTCAGGGGATTAGAACCCTGCACCCAGTCCACCGCAGATGGTGTCATTGCATAATGCACATTTTGAGCCATAGTTGCCTTCACATGGAAATTATTAATTTTACCATATTTTTAATATTTCAATATTCCTTTCTGACACACACACATGCTTATATAGTTCATGTACACAAATAAATGGCAATATCTTACATACTGCATTAGAAGGAATTTTCTTCATTTTTGCTTTAGGATGGTTACTGTCATTTCCTTGTAGTTATAGATGGCCAGAGATGTTGCTCTGTGCCAACTGTTAGGCAACATATGACCACAGAAAGATGATTTAAACATCCAAGCCTTTTGGGGCATGTGTGTATTGTGTTTATTTTTTCTTGAAATTAATGGTTGGAAATGGGAGTATGGGGAAGAGATGAAAAGGTGAAACAAGTAGAGCTTAGTGCATAAAGTGAACTAATAAGAAATGAGCATGACAGGGTTGGTTAGGAGTATACCTCTCAACCTCGTAGCTCACTAAAACTGGTAAATTAAAACACTATTCTTAATTATTTACTGAGTGACATCCTCAGTGATTTGTCAGACAGCTACACTTTATATAAGATACCACATACGCTCTAGCTGTGAAATAAAAAACAACAAAAGGCAACAGACTCAAAATGTAAAACTATTTAATCTTCTGTCACCTTGGCAAAGCCTTCAGAGGAGTTCATCAGGGAAAGTAAACTAAAAAAGAACAAGACCTTAAAAAATGCTACTATTAAAACAACAAATTAAGCAATTTATTCAGTCAACTCATTAAACAAGATACTTCCAATTACACTCTACATTCAACAACCCCAGGAAATAAAGTGCCATACTTTCAACTGTAAACAGATTCCTTATACAAAAGCACATCTTTTATATTTCTGACATCCCCAAAATTATAAATGTATTTATTCCAGAATAGTTGCTTTAAGTAACTGCAAACTTTTATTGTGAAATTTATTAAACTGCATAGCTACATGAATTTCTGTGTTGCCCTGTTTGATATTTATAGGGAAAGGTATCCCTTTAATACTCCTAACATGTGCCTTAGGATGTTTATAATAACTATGGACCAACATATCACCTATACTACATCCCAGGTTAAATACAATTTTAGGGCTGTCACAAAATTTGCTGTTAAACTATCTACCAGTAAAACTTAATCAGTTGCATTAACGTATCTGTAAACACACAATACACAATAACAAAATCTATATGATGCTCATCAATATCATGTAAACCATCTCTATTAATATGTATATTTGTGTTGCTTCCATATTATAAAGGACAATGCTGTGACCTCCTTAGTACTCTATAATAGGCATTCATAACATGAATTTCATTATAATTCCTATTAATAAACATTGTAACTGAATTCTTAGCTTCCTTTAAACAAATCAGTATGATCACGGCATAATCTATATAGTCTCAAAAGGGCACAATAAGGCAGAAAAGAAAGCAAATGTGGGGGATGGCAACTTTTATCATGTAAATATTGACAATTACCAATTAATTTTCTATGTACAACAGTCTTAATCTTACCATTATTTAATCCAAATAATTGTAAATCTAAAAATGTACTTTCACAAACTGTATCTAAAATACTGTATTACATAATTATTCATAAAATGACATATAGGCATTCAACTTCAAACAATCCCATAATTAAGTTAACATACATGGGGGCAAACGGCACCCCCATGGCTGTTGTTGAGTCTGATGAGGGAACTCATTATTAAAACTAAAATAATTATTAGTCAGAAAAAAAATTAAATAAATGCATAGTATAACAATTTCCAGGGTTTTCAACTAAAATAATTTAATGATTCAATACTATGCATATGTTTAATGTCGATATATATACTTTTCACATCCAATGTAATCCAGTCTATATAATCATTCCACATAAGATTATGTATTTTATCTGAAAGAATCTCCTGTATCTTTAATATAAGAGGGTAACTTAATAACATAAGGATACAAATATCCATGCAGAAAAGTCCTAGAAAAGTCACATATTATTAAGATAATAATTCCATGCAGAAATAATAGGTCTGCCAGGAGGTTCTCTAATGTTTTTATGCATCTTAGAAAAAGGTAGCTACTCTTGACACCTTCACATTAAATGTTTTATCCAGCTCATTTTTACTAAAATATATCAACCCATAATCTTATTTAATAATACATGCACAAATATTGTGTATGACATAAAGCCACTATATTATTTAATCAGATGATTTAAAAATCACACATTCATTATTTCTTAATTTATTTACTGCAGTCCATTCATTTTAGTCATATTTTATTAAAATTCATTTTACCTTTCATAAATTAAAAAAAATGTTCCACAGTGAAGTTTCACATACTAAAAATGCTTTATACAATTACTGTGAAAGGGGGGATGAAATGACTGTTGTTTTTAATTATAGATGTTTCAAGTAAATAATATGTGATGAGCAGTACAAGTGAAAACTTAAGACATGATGGTAGAATGGGAAAACAGTCTGGTGATTTCCGGGTTATTTTTAATGAAGAAATGGAAAACAGAATAGCTGATCAGTTTTCTACCTTTTTTAGTTATAGTAATACAGGACTGTCTGCAAATGTATGTGAAATATATCAAAGTTAGAAGAACTGATGGTGAAAGAGACAAATATCTATTCTGAGTCTTAAAAATATCTAGAATTAGAAATCACGTTAATGGGTTTATGAGTTTTTAAAATTCCATCTACCCTTTTGATATAACCAGTGAGAAAGATAAAAGATTCGAGGTATGCTGGATTGCAGGAGCTTATTGCTGTGCTACTAAATGGATATGTTCCCTCACATGCTGAAGCATGACATTCAGGAATTGGCGAAGTATTCTCTAAACAGATGCCTAAGATACCCCCACTGTGTTGGCAGTGGGTCGCTGAAAGGTTCCTGTAGCTAATATATGTAGTACCACATGCACCTTTGTATCCATGGCTCTCACAGGGCTGGTATATGTCCACTATATATAGAATAGCATTCCTGTCTGCACAATACCAATCCACTATGTCATTGTCATGGATGGCATGAAATGTTAAGCATGGTCAGAAGACCCAGTGCTTTTAGGAGTGATATCACAGGCTGCTGGTTGCAAAGACTACTATAAGATCCTCTTTCAGATACAAGTTTACAATAGCTGTGGCAACCCCTAATATTACTGAGTAAATTACAGTGAACAGAAGCATTTGTTTGTGTACTAATCTAAAGTGGTTGCAGCATCACTAAGTGACATTTAAACATTTCTGAGTTGCTCTACCACATTCTTTTTCCTTGTTAGCATATGCAGTAGTTCATTATGTGGTCATTAGATATAATACTGCCAATCACGTTATTTTGGCTGGCTGCAATGTATTGCTTTGTTTTCTAAATCACACATCCTGCATGTGGCGACTCATTGTACAGATTCACTTACAATGGTGCAGGAAAGATTTATGAATCTAGCCCAAAAGACTTAAAAGCAATAGAAAATCATAAAAATGTGGAACATGGCATTTCTTTCGTCTGTCAAAGTAATTATATCTGCGGTGGTACAGCGGTAGCATTGTTACCTCACAGCAAGATGTTCTCCTGTTCGATTCTCAGCTGGAGTGCCTTCTGTGTGGAGTCTGCATGTCCTCCATGCAGTCGAGTGGCCTCCAAAAAAACATGCATGAATGGGTGTGCCTTCGCTGAAGGTTGGGCGTCGGACTGGCAACTCGGCACCATAAAAATCGACTGCCAATCATTAACGGACCGGAGTTCCGCTGTGGCGACCCCTAACTGAGAAAAGCCGAAAAGACAAACAACTCTGTCAAAGTAATTATTTATGTTTTTCTCAGTTAGCACCTGCACTTAACTGAAGACAAGCAATCTGCAGATGCTGGTAATTAATAATGGTGGGGCTGAATAGTGTGTTTTGAGAGACATCTGTAAGGTACAACTTAATTGACTTTCAAAGTGATACTGACAAGCAATTCAGTGAAAGTAAAAAGCAAAATAAGAAATTAAGTTTGGAACTGCATGAACTGAGTAGTTACACAAGTAGTTGCCTCCCTATCAGCCTTAGTATTCTTAAATCATTAACTGTAACCATGCATAATTTAATTTATTTATATAAGGTTAGCCAGGATACATTTTCTTAAGGCCAAAGGTTAATGTTTTCTAAAAACATGCAAGTTGTTTTTCATATCTGTGAGGAGAAAAGAGATAAGATAAAAACATACAGCAATCTGTGTAAGTGGGAACACAGACTCTAAAACACACCTAAACATGATTAACTTTAACTGTAAAAAAGGTAATACCTGTGGGTGCAGCCATAAATTTAGGGCAGCTGCTCCAATTTGTTAGAGAGATTTCGTTTCTGGAAAGTGTATATAGTTTATGTATTTGCTGAAAGGTAAAAAAGATAGGGTTCTGAAAATGTATTTAGATTTTTTGTTTCTTGAGAGTTCTTGTTGGAGTAAAATGTGAAAAATATCACATGGGCCTCACAGCACTCTTAGGTGGTCCATTATCTCCCTATAATGACCAGCTTGTCTGACATTATTGCATGTTATGACCATTGCTAAAATAAGTTCTTGCTGTGCCATAAAACGTGATAAATGGCTGCAAATAAGTATTTCTAAGCAGATCTGCATCAGTGTGTTACCTACGTCTTGATATCAACTCACAGTTATTCAGATTTCCATCTATCTGAAGCTCTATCAACAGCATACAGTACAACTTTAAAAAGCAAACATCACATTTCCATACATGCACTTACTTAAGCAGTCTAAACTGGGAGTCAATAAATATGTTTTACTACTAGCAAGATATATACCGTGATGGGCAGTAATGCAGCTGACAAGAAAATGATTTAAGATTATGCAACACTACAAAAGTAGGCATAGTAGTGCAGTGAATAACACTATCACTTTATAACAAGAGGTTCTCCAATTCAGATGTCAATTGGGATGCCTTCTCTGCGGAATCCATATGTTGTGTTTGCATTGGTTTTCTCTGAGTATTCCTGTTTCCTCAAGTAAAGATCCTTTCACTCAAATATCAACAATTTAGATATGTATTAGCTGAGAAAAAATCTGTAACCTGAGTTTATATTTACAAACATTAAAATTATCACTTATAGTGCCACATTTATGGCTAGTTTCTGACAGCTTGGTCTATATCCATTGTTTTTCATGATATCTTTTATTGCTATTCATTTGCTGAACAATAGTTCTGTCTCTCCAAAGCACTAGCTTACATGTGTCAGGAAGGCAGTTAGCTAACATTTTATTGCTCTATAAAATATTTTAATGTTTAAAGCAAACAAAAAAATGGCAACAGACTGTAAAATCACCCAGTTTGTTTATTGTTAGCACTTTCATTCATCCAAACTATACAGTGAACTTCTTCAGACAACAAATACCAAGATTCCAAACCATATATATGGTAATCAATTAAATTATTAAGAATTCAAATACTTAATTGAAAGGATTTTTTTCCACCCAAATTCCAACCCATAAAAAACATTTAAATAAATCTACAAACATACATACATATATATATATATATATATATATATATATATATATATATATATATGTATAAAAAGACAAATTGTAAAACTAACTTCATCATAATTCTTAAAAACTAGTACAATGTACTAAAAAAGTGCACTACATTTTTATATAATCAAGAATGAATATTATAGTTTTTTTTGCGATATAAGGCAAACCATTTTTACCTTTCCAAAGACTTCAACTTTAGAATACACTTAACGGAACAGTATTCATTAAGGCTTGGTGGAACATAGGCATTGTTTTTTATTTGCCACATTAATTCACAATCCTCTAATCTTAGTTCCCAAGGGCCTCCCCTAATGTTCCTACTTATTTGGTCTATAACTATGAACTGAAACTTATGTGAAGGATTTTCTATTATGTGTTTAGCCAGTGCGTTGGTGCTAGTTTTTTTACCTATATGGTACTGGTGTTCATAAATTCTTTGTTTGAGCACCTGTTCAGTTTTACCTATATAGAAGCCTTGACACTGTTGGCATAAGGCAAGATATACCACACCTCTTGTTTCACAGTTAAATTTCCCTTTTACAGGATATGTCTTATTACGTATGCTAAAACAGTTCCCTACTTTTATTTGCTGACATTGTTGACATCTACAGCATTTTCTCATGCCCCAGTTTGCTTTGGGTATTGGATTACCTTCCAACAGTCTCTTAAGGTTAGGACCCCTTCTATATACAATATGTGGTCTTTCTCCCAACATTTTGTACATTTTAGTGTCTTCACCTATAAGTGCCCAATTTTTAATTATGATATTTTTAATATCGCTTGCATCCATAGAAAAAGTAGTGAGAAAACTTAGTTTAGGATCGTAATTCATGATTGAATTATTAGAAGGGCTATCTTGTATGGTTGAGTCTTGTAGCTTCCATATAGCCTTTCCAAATAATAGGTTCAAAATGGCCATTACTCCTTTTTCTACTAACTTCCCTAAATAATTGTTCAAATAGCTACCTAGGATAGCCTCTTTTTATGAACTTATTTTTTAGATTCTCACATTCCAGATAAAAGTCTATATCAGATGTAACCGTTCTGGCAGCCCTAACTAGTTGCCCTTTTATTACCGCTCTCTTTTGATGGTATGGGTGACTGCTACTAAAATGTAAGAAGGCACTGGAGTAACTAGGCTTCCTATAAATTGTAGTCCTATACCTCTTGTTAATTCTGTCTTTAGACAGCTGTACATCCAAAAAGTTAATAGATTCTGTCTCAAACTAGAAGGTAAATTGTAGGAAATTAGTTAACCCTGTAATAGTATTAAGAAAATTGTCCACTGTATCCGATGTCCGCTTCCATATGAAAAACATATCATCCTGATAATGGGCATAGTGCATTGTACTAGTTTTTAAGAAGTATGATGAAGCTAGTTTTACAATTTGTCTTTTTTCACAGATAAATAAATATATATATATATATATATATATATATATATATATATATATATATATGTTTTTGGATTTATTTAAATGTTTTTTATGGGTTGGAATTTGGCTAGAAAAAAGCCTTTCAGTTAAGTATTTGAATTCTTAATAACTTAATTGATTACCCTATATATGGTTTGGAATCTTGGGTATTTGTTGTCTGAAAGTTCATTGTATAGTTTGGATGAACGAAAGTGCTAAAAATAAACAACTTGGGTGATTTTACAGTCTGCTGCCATTTTTTTGTTTATTTTAGAAGCTGAATGTTTTTGTTTGGTTTGTGTATGATGGCTAGTGGGGCTTTTGTGATTACCCAGTCTTTATTTTCCCAAGAAGGAGCCAACAATACAACAGGAGGGTTGATTACCGAGGTGAACACCGTGGGCAATCTAACTCTTCTTGTACAGCAGTTGATTGATCGTGTAGATGTCCTTTCAAGGAGAATTTCTGGATTGGACCCAGAGAGCTCAACTGCCGAGGGACTAGCTTCTGCTTCTACCAGCTCAGGTGTAAGTAGGCACAATTTAACATATGCCTATGTCTCTGCTGCACCTTTGAGCAATTATGTTAATGGAAAGAAATCTCCCTCTCATAATTTATAAACTGTTGGGAGAAATGTTGGCATGGAAGGAGAGCCACATAATTCTAATCAACCTGGTGCACAATGTGGCGCCTACCATGTCAGACTACCTAAAAGCACCAAAGTTTTTCAGTTCGATTGATACGGACTGTAGCATAGAAAATAACTCGAAATAAACTTTGCAAAAATCTCTTTTAACCAATTTAAAATCTTTTGATGAAAAGTTACACAAATGTTGGAAACTACAGCTTGAAGTTTCCTACTTCCAGGAATGTATTCATAGGAAATTAGTGCCCAAAGGACTGCACCAATGGCATTATCCAACTGGTCTAGTAAATAATTCCAACTTTCATCATAAATTAATTTGCCTATTTGATAGACAAGGCTTCGAATTCCTAGAGGCACTAATAAAACAATACACTCTACAAACTGTAGACTTAAAATTGGAGTTGGAAGTCTTAGAACGTAACATTATGACCGACGTGGATTTCCAACATTACAAATATAATTATGCTCGTATTTTTTCAAACATTGATAATGTGATCACCAGGGCAGCAGAAAATAAAAAGAAGAAAATCAAAAGAGACATAAATTATTACGTTAACCTAGACTGCTTATCCGGTTCCACTGGACTCACAGAATACAAATAACAGCAGTAATTCTGTTGCCTAGGTAACCATTAATCAACAACACCCCCAGCCAGATGACAGCTTGGAACAATCCTTTTTGGGCGATGATGGACATACAATGCAAACGTCTCCTCCTAGGCATAGCGAACATATTAGAGTAAATCAACAGCAAGATAATGGCCACCATGGTACAGATACGCTAAGATCTGAGGCTTCTAACCAGCAGGCTTTTTGGGGGGGGGCAAGAACAAACAACAGAATCAACCATGGAATGGGAGGAATTCTGGACAACAACAGAGGAAACAGAATCGCTGGAGGAGGTAATTACCACACCTAAAAAGGAACCAGAGGTACTTACTAACTCCAAAGGCAATTTTAAAGTTTATAACTTTTCATCTGTTAATATTTCTAGCAAATTGGTTGATATTCTTTCTAAAGGAGTGACTTTTGTACTGGACATGAGAGCTAATGTTGCAAAAATACTTATTGACTTGAAATTGTTTATTTGTAAACTAAATTTCACTGTATTATTGTGTAATAGCTCCTATATTCAGAACAACTTAAGAATTTCTAGTGTCTTTAACCCCCCTAATACATGAGACACTAGCTACGTTCGAAAAGACATGTGAAATGGATATTAGGGCTACCCTTAATAGAATGCAATATAAACATAGTAATAGAAACATGTCTATAGATGAGACAGAGTTTTTGAATTTGTTGAAAACATACAATGTGAGGGTTATGAAGCCTGATTAAGGGCGGGGGGGGGGGGCTTGTCTTTATGGATGAGGCAGAATACATGGAAAGAATGTCTTCTATTTTGGAAAGTGACAACTATGCTAGAGTAAGCTTAAAAGAGGTAAATTGTGCATCTAAACGAGTGAAAGAAATTCTGAATTATTTGTTTTTGGAAAATAGTGTCAATATTGACACATACCACTATTTAATTATGCCAGCACCAGTGACACCTGTTATTTTTGGGTCTCCTATGATCCATAAGGATCTCAGTAATCCACCCCTTTGGCCAATAGTTGATGGATGAAAATCCATCACATATGCATCTGCTAAGCTAGTAGATAGTAAACTAAAACCTTTAATTAACAGTGATCCCCAAATTTGCCATGATTCCTGGAGTTTTTAAAAAATATAAATCGACTGAAATTCAACAAAGATTATAATTTTATGACAGTAGATATAAAAGATCTGTATACTGTCATACCACAGGAATTAGGCTTAGAATGGGTGCATGAATTTCTAGTATTAAAACGAATTAAGAATAGGGAAATAGATTTTATTGAAACCTTCCTTGAGTTGGTACTGACAAACAATTATATGTTATTTAACAACCAATTTTTTCTACAGAAAACGGGTGTAGCCATGGGTTCTCCTTGTGGGAGAAGCTTTGCAAATTGTGTTATGGCATATAGGGAAAGAGAGCTTCTATTTCATAATACGACCTTCAAGAAGAATGCCTTTTGTTACACCCATTATCAGGATGATATGTTTTTCATATGGCAGGGGACATCTGATACAGTGGACAATTTTCTTAATACTATTACAGGGTTAACAAATTTCCTACAATTTGCCTTCCAGTTTGAGACAGAATCTATTAACTTTTTGGATGTACAGCTGTCTAAAGACAGAATTAACAAGAGGTATAGGACTACAATTTATAGAAAGCCTACTTACTCCAATGCCTTCTTACATTTTAGTAGCAGTCACCCATACCATCAAAAGAGAGCGGTAATAAAAGGGCAGATAGTTAGGGCTGCCAGAATGGTTTCATCTGATGTAGACATCTATCTGGAATGTGAGAATCTAAAAAATATGTTCATAAAAAGAGACTAACCTATGCAGCTATTTGAACAATTAAGTAGCGAAGTTAGTAGGAAAAGGAGTAACGGCCATTTTAAACCTATTCTTTGGAAAGGCTATATGGAAGCTGAACAAGATCCACCATAGAAGATAGCACTTCTAATAATTCAGTCATGAATTACGACCCTAAACTAAGTTTTCTCACTACTTTTTCTATGGATGTAAGCAATATTAAAAATATCATAGTTAAAAATTGGGCACTTATAGCTGAAGACAGTAACATGTACAAAATGTTGGGAGAAAGACCACATATTATATATAGAAGGGGTCCTAACCTTAAGAGTCTGCTGGAAGGTAATATAATACCCAAAGCAAACTGGGGCATGAGAAAATGCGGTAGATGTCAACAATGTCAGCATATAAAAGTAGGGAACTGTTTTAGCATACGTAATAAGACATATCCTGTAAAAGGGAAATTTAACTGTGCAACAACAGGTATGGTATATCTTGCCTTATGCCAACAGTGCCAAGGCTTCTATATAGGTAAAACTGAATGGGTGCTCAAACAAAGAATTTATGAACACCAGTACCATATAGGTAAAAGAACTAGCACCAACGCACTGGCTAAATACATAATAGAAAATCATTCACATAAGTTTCAGTTCATAGTTATAGACCAAATAAGTAGGAACATTAGGGGAGGCCCTTGGGAACTAATATTAGAGGAATGTGAATTAACATGGCAAATAAAAAACAATGCCTATGTTCCACCAAGCCTTAATGAATACTGTTCCGTTAAGTGTATTCTAAAGTTGAAGCATTTGGAAAGGTAAAAATGGTTTGCCTTATATCGCAAAAAAACTATAATATTCATTCTTGAGTATATAAAAATGTAGTGCACGTTCTGCTTTTAGTGCATTGTACCAGTTTTTAAGAAGTATGATGAAGCTAGTTTCACAATTTGTCTTTTTATACAGATATATATATATATATATATATATATATATATATATATATATATATATATATGTATGTTTGTAGATTTATTTAAATGTTTTTTTATGGGTTGGAATTTGGGTGGAAAAAATCCTTTCAATTAAGTATTTGAATTCTTAATAACTAAACTGATTACCCTATATATGGTTTGGATTCTTGGGTATTTGTTGTCTGAAGAAGTTCATTGTATAGTTTGGATGAACAAAAGTGCTAACAATAAACAACTTGGGTGATTTTACAGTCCGCTGCCATTTTTTTTGCATATTTTAATGTTTGTTTAAACATCCTTGATTCTGCATCAAATTACTTGGCATAGTGAATGTGTGATATATTTTTAAAGACCTTTATTAAATTATCACTTATGGCATAGGCACACATACATTAACAGAAAAGAAAACAAATCATATTGACATTCTTTCATTTACACACATTATGCATTATACATATGTTTTCTTTCTTTAAAACAACTCTCACTTAGTCCAACATTGCATAAATTGCTCATTGCCTGCCTTTCTCTAAACCTCACTCCTCCTCGTGAACATTATTTTGTATACATTGTTCCCACAAATTCCATTTATTTCTATGTAATTGGACCCTTCCTTTTTCTAAATATCCCATTTCCAGTTATTTTATCTCTTTTACAATATTCAGTACTTCAGATACAGGTGGTTAAGATTTTGATTTCCATTTTCTAGTAATTGCTTTTCGGGAGTCAGTAGAATTAAACTTAATAAGGGCTTACTCTGATAAGGCAATGCAAATCACGTGTCACAGCTCAAAATAATAATTTCCTTATCAGCAGCCATTTGATCCCCAAATATTTCTGACAGAGTATTCTGTAGGGAATCTTTAAAATCTGCCAGCTCATTACACTCCCCAAAAATGTCCCAGTTATTCCTTTCTTCCCTATCACACGTTTGAAATTTGCTATCCACCTGAGAAAAACTTCTTTGAAGTCTGCTTGGGGTATTAAAATACCTTTGCAAAACACTTTCAAGCAAAAATCCTAAGCCTTTTGGATTTTGTTACATACTTGGGAGACATACATATGTTCTACCACTGTTCCCTTGTATATCGCTTTTCCAGCCACTTTTCCCAATCTATTCTAATCTCCTCTGACTGATTCTAGTTATCATGCAATATTTTAAATACCCGACTAATTATCCTATTTTTTCACAGCAGCTTCTGTTCTAGATTCAATAAAAAACTATACTAGAGTATGTCTTTCACTTACTACCTCCTTATCCCTTTCACTTTGCTTAGAATCTGATATCGATCTCTGGTAGGGAAGGTATTCTCTAACCTGCCACCCAAGTGTCTTCTTGGCCTAATACCACTTGATTACCTTTCCATCTCTGGTTATTTGCTCCCAATACCTTGGTTTCTCCAGTACATTCCTGACCCCTCTTGCCTATTTTCTGTACCCCTACTTGCAGTCATTCCTATTGGTATTGATAAAATTTCCTTTCTCTGTTCCTGAGTTGACTTAGTTCTCAGAATACTTTTATAAATATAATATTCTTTGTGGTTGTAATTATTCCCATCAGAGCTCTGCATCCAAACTCTCACTCTCTTCTCATTTCTTGGACCCCCCACACTTCATCACCATACTTTTCCACTTTTTAAATTATAACATTTTATTTGTATGTATGGTTATTGGCAAAACATACCAAAATTTAAACTACCACAGCAATCAAACTACAAGCAAGGGGAGGAAACCAAATCAGTTTTCATAGAAAGAAATGACACAATTCTTTATGAACATCATGGTTTGGTTTTAACTTATAATAATTAAAAAACATTTAATGATAGTTCTTTGAAAATAGACCTACCACATTTTAAAGTTTTCAAAAAGGGATTTACATTTATACCAAGTAAAAATTTTAGCTTACTGTATATTTTAATAGAATTAAGGATTTTTATGAGGAAATTCAATTTATTATTCCACTTTGAGGGTAAGAGTCTAGTAACAAAAAATAATCATTTAAAAAGAAAAGTATCTATAATCCCCTCTCCCACCTGCTAATTTATGCTTTCAAAAAAGCTTGTGAAACTGATATTCACAAATACCTTTCATCCCACCCCTCCACAGGTTTCAAAATTCATATCAAGAAGAAAGGACATTATTAGATTCCTTTATGATGAATAGAGATATTCAGATTATGAAACCAGATAAAGGTGAAGGGGTAGTTATTTTTGACAACAATTGATAACATATGACATATATTTAATATATTACATGACAATAACACATATATCCCTACATCATGGAATAAGATTAATATTGCTCACAGAAGAATTGATTTATTTTTGAAAGATTGTTGTACTCAGAGACTGGTATCCAATCAACTTTTTAAATTTCTATTTAACAAATATCCTTTTATTCCAACAATATTTGGCATCCCAAAGGTGCACAAAACTATTTATGAACCCCCTTTGAGACCTATTTTCTTAGCTCACGGTTCTAAGACTTATCCTTTGGGGGTTTATGTTGATCAAGTCTTAAAGCCCTATTTTCAAAAAAAATACCCATATTCTAAGAGATTCATTGGATTTTTAGGATGTATTAATCACGAATTGTTGTGTGAGAAAGATTTTTATTTCATAACCCTTTATGTGATTGACCTTTTCACATGTATTCCTAAGGATGAAGGCCTTGGAGATGTTTAATGATGTATTTATTAATTGTGAGTTTTTGAAACACAAGAAGATTTTTTAGTGACAAGTCTGATGTAATTAGTTTTGTCTAATAATTGTATTTATTTTGAAGGGGAGACATGAAAACAGGTTAAAGTGGTTGCTATGGGGCATCAAGTGCACCATGTTACACAAGTCTTGTAATGTGGTTATATGATTTAAAATGCCTATTCCCCTCTAAGTTTTTTTTTCATTTTGTAAAGTCTAAGATTTTTAGATGACATTTTCATTATTTGGCATGGCACCCTTGAAGCCTTACACCAATGTATGAGTTATAGTAATAATATGACTTCATTTTTAAAGTTTATTTATTCATTCAATTCTGAAAGTATAAATTATTTTGATACAGCAGTCTATAGGGGCAAGAATGGCTTTGAGTCATGCATTTATAGGAACCCTACATTTTTAAATGCTTATTTACATTAGTATAAGTATAATCTAGTGAAGGGTCAATTCATTTGAGTCATAAGAATGACATTTAATAAGGAGAGATTGTTATTAGAGGTGGAAAATTAGAGAAAATGTTTTTTGAAAGAGGTTAGCCATCAATTATGGTTAAAAAGATAAGTCATGAGATTGTAGATGGTTGGGGGACTAAATACTTACGCCTTTTAGGAGAAGGCTTAAAGACTTTAATAAAGGACACTCAAGCCAGGAACAACACAGATACTATAAGAGATATAGATAATACAGTAGACAAAATACATTTGAAAGAGCCTTTGCCCTACCTTATTGTACAGGTATGTAAAAATAGAAAATCTTAGAAATTGGATTATTTTTAGGGTAATGAGTCCCTTTATAACCTATTGGGTGACACACCTAATTTTGTTTACAAAACAACAGCTAATTTAAAAAAAAACCTTGAGAGGCAAGGTAATTTTGGGCAGCCCTCAGCCACAAAGGGGGAGAACAAGAGAGGTACCAAGAAATGTGGTAGATGTGGGCAATGGGAATATATCATGAATGAGGATGAGATTATTTTGCAAACTATGCATAAGCAAAAAGTTACAGTATTTCACTGGAATTGTAATAGTAGTAGATCAACTTATCCTGCTTGATTCTTGCCCTCTTCCACTCCTAGAAAAAATCCTTCAACACTTTATTAATTATTGTCTGCAACCTCTCCTGACCTATATATTTTTATATACTAAAGGGACTATAATGATTTTCATTGCTTGTATCTTACTATTCATATTCATAAACAAGAGCTTCCAGGTTCTCAGATTTTGTATTACCTTTTGTTTAGCCTCTTTCCATTATCCCAAACTGCCCTAACAGAAGTATTTTTAAGCCATACTTCTAAATTCATCTTATCATGCTCCCACAAATATGGTTTTTACTGAACTAATTTGTGTTTGGATTCATAATGTACAGCTATAGCCTTTGTTTTATGATCATTAATTTTATATTTTGAAAAGACTTGAAACCAACTCAAAATGCTCTACTACACCAAAATGTAAAATTTCTCTATATATCAAGTGTAAATTAAATCATCTGTAAATACAACCAGCTCTTCTTGATTACCATCCCAGTTATAGCTTTGAATTTCTGAGTCCCTTATTTTCTTTGCCAATGGCTTTGAATATTAAGCAAATAATAAAGGAGTAGGAGATCTCCCCTACCTGGTTTCTCTCTTTAAACACAACTTATCAAGAGGAACCCTCCCAATTTAATTATTGCCTCCAATCCTTCATATAGCCTCCAAATCAACCTTATTATTGTATAGGGAATATAACTGCTTCCATTTCCCCTCTCATAAAATCATGCCTGAGTATGTTGAATGCTTTATCTGCACCAACATCCACTAACAGAAGCAGTACTTTCTTAGATTTTGCTTCCATGTGGATCATCATTGCTCTATTAATGTTGACAAATGTTGGCTTCCCATCCACAAAACCATGTTGATCCACAGCTATTAATTTTGGCAACACCTTTGCCATTCTTTTAGCTAGTACGGACATAAACACTTTGGGGCGGCCACGGTGCTGCAGTGGTTAGTGTTGCCGCCTCAGAGCAAGAGGTTTTCCGATTCAATTCTCGGCTGGTGTGCCTTCTGTGCGGAGTCTGCATGTCCTCCCTGTGGTCGTGTGGGTTTCCTCCGGGTGCTCTGGTTTCCTCCCACATCCCAAAGACATGCAGTAGGTGGATTGGACACTCCAAATTCGCCCTAGGTGTGAGTGTATGCATGTGTGCCTTCTGTGGAAGGTTGGGCGCTGGGCTGGCAACTCAACACCGTAAAACTCCACTGCCAACCATGAGCAGACAGATGATCCACTGTGGCGACCCCTAACCGGGAAAGCCGAAAGAAGAAGAAGAAGGACATAAACACTTTATAATAATGGCTTAAAATTGAAATGGGTCTATATAAAACTGTGTCTGATGGGTCTTTACCGTATTTCGGTAATATATCTAGAGCTTATCTAAACAAACCTGTATTGGTTTGTGATTGACTGTGCAGTAGCTTGGTAAGAGAAGATTTTATTTGAGTTTATATTTTAAATTTTACCACTGTTTTTCATTGTTTGTAGGAAGGAAGGAATAGTTTGTAGAGAAGAAGATTTAAGATTTACATGTTGTTATTTTTACCTTTATTTTTCACTGTTAGTTGTTAGAAAGGGATGGGTTTTAGACAGGCAAACTCTAGACATCCCAAGGGGCCTAGTCAGCTATACATTCACACATAACGCAGAGAAGACAATCCAGAGATTATCCAAACAATCCTGTCTTGGTTTATGATTGATTGTGGAGTTGCCTGGTAAGAGAAATTTTACTTAAATTTGTATTTGATTTCGTACTACTCTTTTTCACTGTTTGTAGGAAGGAAGGGATAGCTTATAGACAATATGATTTGCTTTGCTTTATATTTTGTTGTTTTACCTTTAATTTTCACTGTTTGTTGTTAGAAAAGGATAGGTTTTAGGCAGGCAAACTCTAGCCATCCTAAGGGACCTAGTCAGCTATAAAACCACACAGACTGCAGAGAGGACAATTTATATTTTATTTTCCACCACTGTTTTTCATTGTTCATAAGAAGGAAAGATTATCTTGTAGACAAGAAGATTTACTTATATATATTTTGATGTTTTACCTTTAATTTTTACTGTTAGCTGTTGCTATCCCAACGGACCTATTCAGCTATAAATTCAAACAGACTGCAATAACGACAGTCCGTAGCTTATCTAAACAATCCTGTCTTGGCTTGTAATTTGTTGCACTTTACTGTTAAAAAGAAATGTGACTGCAAGCGATAGTGAGCAGAAGTTACTGTGCACATTATGTAAAGAAATTCCAGCTTTTCTGTGACTTTCAGAACTTGCAAGGTCAATATTTAGTTGTATATTGTTTGTGTGTTTTTTCTCCTAGAAGTTGATTTAAGTTCCCTTTGAATTCTGTGGTTACTGATTTTGATTATTCTTTTTCTTTAGAATTTCTTTTATAAATTTGCAGCTGAATATGAATTCCTTAAATGACTATGCCATTAATGATTTGCTAAAGCACAAATATATTTTACAGTGTAATAATTGCTATGTATATTTAAAGGTAACACCTGATAACACTGGTAATCTGTGTTCCTCATGTCAAAAGTCGGATGATTTGATTGCCAGTGTTAGTAGTAAATCTAGACTTACTGATGACAATTGCACTTGTGCAATGGGCACAGCTTGAAGAACTGTTGTTACAGGGTCACATTCACGTTGTTGAACTTTTACAATTCGAAGATCATATGGTCAAAACCATATGTTCGAACTTGTAAAACTTTGAATGTTTCAACGGAGATCTCAGTAAGGGAAACTTTCCCTTTCCTGCAATGTAGTGCAAGCTCAGAGTTGGTATATTTAAGTAGTGGGGGTGTGGAGGGTGCAGGGGGGCTTGCCCCCCTGCTTACAATCTTTAGTTAAGTTTTTTGTGGGTTTTTTAAATTTTTTATTACGTTTTCGAACTTTTAAAGTTCCAACATATGGTGTCCAAACTTTTAAAAGTTCGATAACGTGATATTGACCCATTGTTACATATAATAATGACTGGACTTGTGAGATAAGTAATGTTAAGCAAAGAGCAAATAGAACATATTTAGGAAAGGATGTGTCTATTGTCTGTAAATATCACTCAACCCTTATGAAACAAGATAATGTCCCTGACAATTTTGGAATTCTGGATACAAGTATTCAGCAATCTGAGGATTCAGAGCATATAGATGGAAATAAAAAAAGAAAGAAAGGAAGAAGTTCACAGCAAATAACAAGGAAGAAAAAGAAATCAATAAATGTTAAAAAAATACATTCTAAGAAAGACACTGCTTTCAGAAGACCTTCAGAATACAGAAAAATGTGTATTTTTTTCTGAAAGAGAAGACAGAAAAATAGGCAAGAGACAAGTAAAAAGGAAGACATCAAAACTGAAGGTGGAAGGATTGAAGAACATTACTGTAAGAAAAAAGATGAAAAAGACAGGCACTGACAATATGGCTCAAGTTGTGGATGTACAAAACCAGTTGGGTGAGAATTGTATGTTTATACATGTAAAATGCAATGAAAACACTGGGATTAACAAGACTAATGGTGATGACGATCATTCCTTTATAACAATTGATAGAGCAGATATACTGAATTAGAGGTTAAAGATTCTTTAGATGTGGTCAGGAAAGATATTCTTGTAATTGGAGTTTCAAATTTTTTTTTCAGTTTTGTAATTCTATGTAAAGGCTTTGTATATTTTTGTATTTATGTAATTTAGGTAATTAATGTATTAATGTTAATGTTTTTGGAGACTTTCTCTGCAGGTCCCTACTGAAAATGTGCAAATGCCCAGTTGGACATTCCTGGTAAACAAAAGTCAAATACAAATGAAAATAAAATAAATTATTAGTGGAACTGCTACTTAATTTGCAGAGAAGATAATGAACATTGAATACTGTTATGCTTGCCAGGAGCAAAAATAGAGGATGTGAGACAAGCCTTAGAATGCCTTAATGTAAGGCAGTAGGGATCTGTTTTTATTCATGTCGATATAAATGATCTCATCCACAAGGACTCTCTGACTGTTAGTAGGGAACTTACAGCCCTCTTAGAAAGCATAGCGTGTCCAGGTATTAGGACATATTTTTCACAAATCACATATAGGAAGTCAAGTCATGTCACCATGAATGAAAAGATTTTTTGGGTAAGTACCTACATGAAAAAAAATGTCCAGTATTAAAAAAATGTAAATGTGTAGAGAGCATCCAGGCTTAATTTTGGGCACACATGTGTTCAGACAGAATGGTGTGCATTTGTCAAGATCAGGGAAGAGAATTTTTGCTGCAGATATTTTGCAATATTTGACAAACACAAGGTAGGATTTTTGCCAGGTCAAAAATGTAACAGTTCACAGAGCAACATTTGATGCATCTCTGATGATTGTTAAAGCTAGGAGCATTAATAATATTTTTTTATTGCAAAATTTGCTACGTTCCCACAAGATTGATGTTATCGTTTGTGAAACATGATTAAATAACAATGACTGGAAAACATTTCTGTTAGGGTATAAATGCAACATATATTCTAACAAAACTCAGTTGGAGCTGCTATGATAGGGATTAATGATAGTTATGAGACCTGTGATTATTACATGTTCATTGAAAACACCAATACTATAGATTGTGTAACTGTGACGATAAAGACAACCTTAGAACATATATCAATTCTCGGAGAGTATACACCACCAAAGTCAAGTGCTGATGGGGTCTATATCATATGAACGAATCATACAAATTGCAAACGCTCATAATATCGAACGTACCGGACCTCAAATTTCCTATTGTGGGGGACTGTGCCCCCACACCCCCCGCTAAATGTATATTCCAATTTCAAGATCACACTACATTGAGGAAAGGGCAAATATCCCATTCTTTACTGTACTGCAATCTCAGAAAAAGCACTTTGAGGTCCGGTGCGTTCGATATTATGAACGTTCGCAATTTGTGCGATTCTCTCATATGATATAGACCCATGCTGATGACCTAGAGGAATTCATACATTTCTTGCATGAAACACAGTTAAGGAAGAATAATAGCAGCTAGGGACTTAAATTTACCAGAAACAGACTGGAATAATGTTGATTTAATAACATTAGTAAGGAAATTATTCACAACTTATGTTCAGGAGCAAAAATTGCATCAGATTGTTAAAAAAACTACCACAAAATGGAACATACTAGATATTGTTTGTGTTCCTAACAAAATTACTGTTACTTCATGTCAAGCTTTACCATTGTTAATGTATAGTGATTATGGGGTTATAAAGGTTAATTTGTTGCTAGATGATTTTGCCAAACTGAAATCAAAACTAATGCACAGAAGATTAATTACAGATTATATGGAGGCAAAATGGTGACTATGTAAAACTAATTGGAATATATGTTCAGTGGAAAAACTGCAGAAGCAATTTTAAAAGTTTTGAAAGAGAAATTGTTTGACTGCAAAAAAAAATAATAATAATAAAATAAAAAAAATGTTTACTGTCAGGATGTAGGCCAGGGGGCTATTTTTACATAGGAACAAGATACTTGATTAAGGTGAGAGACAAAAACTATAAGAAATAGAAAAAAGGTTGAACTACAACTTAGAAAACTGAAATAAATAAGCTGGGCAAACAAATTAAATAGGTCTATGTTCAGCCATCGAATGGAAAAACTCGTTGAATGGCATTGTCTCATTGAACATGCTGTTCATAGAGCTGCTTGAGTAAGATTACATTATGGTAGGGATGAGGAAATTTACCCTTTCCCCACTGTAGTGAGATCTTGGAGGTAGTATATATAATTAGCAGGGGATGCGGGGGGCACAGTCCCCCACATGAGGAGTTTCCACTGAATGACATTTTTGATGTAATGCCGTTTGCTGATTTTTCCATTCGATGGCTGAACATAGACCCAATTAAACATGGAGTGGGACAAGATCAAGAAAATTTTGAAAAAAAAAAATTATATAAAAATATTGAGAATAATGTGAAGCCATTTTATAGAGCTATATTAGATGTGGAAGGAGTAAAGACATACACATTGATAAACTGTGTAGATTCTAATTTATTCTCAGGCACAACAGATTATAGATATACTTCCAGAATCTTATGCCAAACAGAGTGGCTTCACAAAGGAGTTGATACGTTGTCCTAGTGATATCCAGGTAACAAACTTGCACAAAACCAAATAACTGCAGTGGAATCTCACAGGTAGCTCACCAAGTAGTCCAAGAAAAATAAATCCAAGATGTGACCTCAAAATAATCACTCTGGTATTATTATCCAAACAGTTTAATTAAGCGCTTTTCATCTCCAATCATACAAAGACTTCATCAGATAACCATTCTACCATAAAAACTTGCTTTAAATACTCCCACACATATGCATATGACAGATTTCGACCAATAAAACATCCTCTTTCCTACTAGCACTAATCCATGTGATATTTAAAAGTGTTGTTAAAACTCCTCATTTTTCCTTTTTACATTTTACATTTTTGTATGTAACTATGTACATGCACATTTCCAACTAAATATTAAAACCACTATATATATGTGCAATTCCAATAAATGCTAAAAACCACATACTTATGTACATCTATTTAAGCTTTTTAGTTTCAATATACATAAAATAGAATACATTTCGTTAATTCCTGGATACTGGCAAGCATTTGTGCTTAATTTCCACATTAGCTCTAGTCTTTCTAACAGGAGGCAATCGAGTCCACCTCTTCTATCTGTTTGTATCTGATCTATTGCTCGGAACTTGAACTTATGTTCAGGAAATTCTGCAATGTGCCTAGCTAGTGCATTATCTAATTTTTTATGGCTTATACTGCACAAATGTTCGTATACCCTTTCTTTCAGGGCCCTAGTAGTTTTCCCTATGTAAAACACTGGGCACTGTTGGCATCTTGCTAGGTACACTATCATTTTAGATTGACAGTTAAATGTCTTCCTTGTACAGTATTTCCTTTCTTTAATATGGTATGTTTGCCCAATGTCCATGTGTTTACAATAATTAAACATTTTTCATTTAACTATCCCGGGGTTTCTACTCATATCAGGGGTTTGGTATTCTAACAACGTTTTAATATTCTTCACCTTTCTAAAAATAATTTGTGGAAGGTTGGGGAGTTTTTTACTAACAAAAGAATCACTTTGTATTACCTCCCAATTCTTATAAATAATGTTTCTCAACTCCCAGGCATCTAAACTATATGGGGTCACGAAACTGTATTGTGTGTAATTTAACACATTCCTATCATTGGTTATATACATTGAGGTGTTATCTTCATTTACTAATGTTCTTTCATGCCATAAAATTGGCTTATAGACACCTCTATTTCTTTTATTTTGTACTTCACCAATAAGTTGCTCAAGCAGGTCATGGGGGTAACCTCTGTTACTAAACATCTCTTTTAAATGTTCACATTCACTATAAAAATCTGTTGGGAGGCTCACCATTCTAGCCACTCTTACCAGCTGCCCTTTAACTACTGATCTTTTCTGGTAGTAAGGGTGGCAGCTGGTAAAGTGGAGAAAGCTGTTCGAGTAAGTCTCCTTTCGGAATGTGGTGCTAGTGTATCTACTGTGAGTTCTATCTTTTCGTAGTTCAATATCTAAGTATGAAATCTTGCCTTTTCCATAGCTAGATGTAAACCTCAAAAAGTCCGTAGTACTATTAAAATAGTTTAACACCTCTTCGGCTACTTTTTTGTCGCCTTTCAGAATGACAAAAATGTCATCCAAAAATCTAGTGTAAAAGTGAACCTTTTCTTTAACATGTGGAATTTTCCAAATGAACTCATTTTCCCAATATGCCATGACTAGGTTAGAAAAACTAGCCCCACATGGGGAACCCATGGCAACCCCTGTTTTCTGCAAGTAGACATAATTGTCAAAATTATAAAGTTGTTACTTAATATGATGTCTAAAAGTTCTTCAACTAGCCCAATGTCAGAGGTGGGGGCCCCCAGTTTTTGGAGCCTACTAGACACCCACTCAATCCCTTCTTGGTGGGGTATAGATGTATATAACTCCTTTACATCAATCGTCATAAAGTTAAAGTCATCTCTAAATTCAATTTTATTCACCTCACTTAGGAAAGACCACGAGTCCTTGCAAATCTGGTTTTCTTGCTTAATGTATTTCTTCAATATAGAATATACTACTTTTGCACTAGCATAAGTAATGCTGTTACGTGCATCTACTAGTGGTCTCATAGGGGGGTCTTCAATACTTTTATGTACCTTAGGCACTCCAAATAGTAATGGGATTCATGGTGCAGCCATAGTTATGTAGTTGTACATGTCTATATTAATTTTTGCTTCAATGAACAAATCATTGAAGTAAGCCTTGATTCTACTGTATGCTACGTTTAGCTCGTTTCTTGATGCTTTCACATCATAAGTCTCACTCTCTAATAATTGTTTAATTTTGTGTTTGTAATCCTCATTATGCATAACTACTAGCCCCCCTCCATTGTCACGTTTCATAAACCTTAGTGGCAATTTTTGCACCTCATGAATAGCTTGCCAGTCTTGCTTTGTAATATTACATTCACTTCTTAATAGTTTTTTACTTTCTACACAGTGCCTAAAGTCGATTTCACACATTCTTTCAAATAAAGCCACATTGTTATGTAAAGGTGGATTAAACATACTTGCTATGTGAAATTTGCTCACATTATGCTCACTTAGACCCATAATTACTGCTAAGTTAACTCTCCGAGTAAACATTTTTAAGTCTACTAGTGTTTGGGTGAGGTATGCTTTAGTCGCTGGAATAAAGGTCTGGCCTTTTGCAAACAGTTCCACTAACTCGGAAGCAATCTAGTAGTTGAAAACTTTAAAGTAATTCTGTGCATTAAGTAAAATGTTACAGTACCTCTTGCTTATAGGATCCACAACATCTGTCTCCTACTTTCACGTTGAGGAAAATTAATGGAAAGGTAACATTGGATGAGTTATTGTCAGTAATGGAAAGGTTGGGACTTATAACTGTATATCAGCATGCATACATTGAAAATAGATATATTACTGCCTGTAACATTATTCTCTATGACAATATCACAATAGCTATGGAAAAAATTGTGCTGTGATATAATTTATATTGATTTAAATTCAGCATTTGACAGAATAATACACAAGACACTGATCAATCAATTAGAATAACTAGGTATTGATGTACTCTTGTTTAGATGGATAGCTGCATGGCTTACAAATAAGACATGATATATATCATACAGCAAGTGGACAGATGAAATTCTTGGTTACAGTCAGGGTGTCCCACAGGGCTCTGTCCTAGGCCCATACTTGTTTAGATTGTATGTTTCAGACATATCTTTTTCATCTGAGGTATTCTATAGTGTGTATACAGATGATTTGTATTTGGATAAACTGATTACATGTGTTACAGATAGTGTATGTCTGCAAAAGAACTTAACTAAATTGACTATTTGGGCACAGGAGAATAATATGCTGATAAATGCATCAAAACTAGGCATATCAGATTTGGGAGATGTAAATTGAAAGGTGAATATTTAATGCAGCACTCAATGATTGAAACTGTAGATTCATTTAAGGACCTGGGTATATGGGTAGATCCATTTTTGAGTTTTTCTAATCATATTAACCAATTGGTTAATAATAGTTATAGAACTATAGGTTGTATAAAAAGATGTATAAAGTCTAGGAAATCAGAAATGGTGAAGTCATTATTTGTTAGTTACATTAGACCCAGGCCTGAGTATGGAATAACAATATGGAAACCTTATAAAAAAACAAGGATGAGTAAACTAGAAAGAGTAAAGCAGAAGTATACTAAGGGCATCCATGGATGTGAAAATTTAAGTTACTATGAAATATTTAAATATCTGAACTTTTACAGTGTCTCATACAGATATTTAAGAGGAGATCCTATTTGGGTATATTAGGCATTTAGAAACAACTACTTCTGGCCATGTTTGGGGTTATCAAAAATTAGCAGAGAATCATCAGATAACTTATGTAGAATATTCTATAGGAATGAGATGTGTAATAATTGGTTCTCTGAGAGAGCAGCTGATGCATGGAACAGACTACCAAATTACATTAAAGCAAGCACTAGTTTAGATATTTTTAAGAGCAGCATGGACACTTATTATGGGAACAACTGTTTTGGTATACTGGTAGGCTAGATGGGCATTGATGTCCATACTTGAAATATCTGTATGTATGCATGTATGTATGTATGCATGTATATCCACCACAGCTTTTTCCCAAGATGCCGCTGCTTTCCCTCCATTTAAAATAATATTAAACAAAATCTTCTAGATGTTTATCACTTTTTTCCTTTCTAACTTCCAAACTTCCACAGAAATACTATCTGTTCCTGGAGACGTCCCTGCTGATTGAGTATACATCAGTGTTTCTATCTCCTCTCCTCCTATCTTAACTATTAGTTATTGAACCTCATCTTGCTCTAATCTTGGTTTAATTAAGTCTTCAATAAATATTTCCATTTGTGCTCTTTCTTGTTTCCAGACTCCTTTGCTTTATTTATCACTATAAGAACACCAATTATTTTTCTGGTCATAGGCTGCCTGTATTTGGTGACAACCTTTTCTGCTTTCTGTTGCCTAAGTCATTGTGCTATAAGTTTTTCCACTCCGGAGTTGTTATCAAAAATAGTTGCTAAACAGCAATCTTTCTAGACTCATGAAAATTATCCAAATAATTACTTATTTTGTCTTTAGCAGTCTGCAGTTGCTCCCATTTTTGTTCTGAGAGATTCTCTTTATTCTGCAACACTTTGACCTTTGTCATCCCTTCTAAATAATCCCTATTACTTCTTAACCATATTTCTTTCTCTTTTATTTTTACCCTATTTTTCAACTCCATTTTTACTTTATCCCACTCACTAGCTATCCCTTCTGAAAAAATGTTATCTTCTGTGTTAACTCCCGAATAATTTCCTCTAACCATTACTTGAATTGCTCTATTTTTAACATTTTGCTGGGAAGTACCAGTATCTCATTTTAAGTTCATTACTCTCTATTTTATGTTGGTTTTTATTGGTGAGTGATCCGAAATAGTTATCAAATGTGTGTTGAAGTTTTCAATTAAATACACATTCTCCTGTGAAATATAAATTCTGTCCAGTCTAGCCCAGTTATTGTACCTTGGGGAATAATATGTATATTTTCAGTTCCTACTACTGAATTCATGACTTTCATACCAAACATTTTCACAATTCTTTTCAGAAATGTAACCATTTTTGTTATATTGTTCCTTCTAGGTCCCCTGATACATCCTTATTATTGCAAATTAAATTGCAGTCCCCAAATATATGTAATATTCCATTCAAAAGTTGATTATTTCTCCCAAATTTCTCTTAAGCCACATAATAGCATTTTCTGGTGGAATGTAAATACATGACAGTGTAATCCTCTTCCCTTTCCAATAGTCTCAGTCTACCAAAAATTGTAATTTTTCCTGTTAAATAAATATTGGATCCCCTCTACAAATCAGTATTATTACTCCCTCTTTCCTTTATCCCCGATAGAATGATGAATATCCATCCAGAAATCCTTTCTTTGTCAAATTCTCATGCTTATATATTTGCAAATGTATCTCCTGCAGCACTATTTACTCTCTGCATTTCTTAATGTAATTCAATACTATTTCCTTTTTGTTTATACCTATAAAGACATTTACATTCCAAGATAGTATGGATAAAGCAGCCATTATCATAAAAAGCTACTATTCTTGCATAATAAGCAATGCAGATTTTTTGAATATGTATTTATAACGTTTGCCTTACATGCACATATTTTTTGGTAGGCTGACCTTTTATGCAGGGGTTTCCTCTCATCTCCATTTGAGCCTATCTTACATTTGTCAATATGTGTAACTTTAATGAAAACCCTCAAACAAAAAAGTAAATACATTTTAAAAACAACCCAATTTCCTATTAACTTAGAATGAACACATACAACTATGGACATTTTCAACAAATGGAGTTTAACCATCCAGATAGAAATAATTGCTCCAAATCAACAGCTGCATAGACAGACATTACATAATCTAGAATTAAAATTACCCAGACTAAATTGTATGCTACAGCCTGTGTTTCCACTTATACTGTTAGCTATTTGTTTTTTTCCTAGCAATATTCATCTTTCAGATATGAAAAACAGCTTGCATTCAAAGATGGCTGCTGTTCTGTGAATACTGCTGAACTGCAGCTCTACATTTAACCTGAGGAAATCAAAACCCTGAGTGGATACTATAACATTTTTAACATCAAAACTTTGATAAACTTATTCTAACTACACTTATTTATCCTGGATTGAGAAGAAAAACCGGAAAAAAGGAATATATTTCACTGGATTACAACAGATTAGCTAGCTCTGCAGAGAGGAATACACAAAGGAACCATGTGCTTTTTATATTGCAACTTTTTGTGTTCCAATAAGATGTCAAAAGAAGACAAAGGCATGGATATAACTACGACTAAAACAAAATTATTGGAATTGCAATCACCAGAAAAAGATGTCACTACTAAACGACAAAAAATTACTAAAGCACAGGAACAACAGAAACTAGGGACTAAAACTAAAGCTGATCAAGCTTTAAATATGGAGGATATCAAAACTGCACTTCTGCCTATACAAGAAGCTTTAAAAGAACTGACTTGTCAAATACAATCATTTGGAATTTCATGTACTCAGTTGTTGGAAAGAATGGATAAGACGGAGGCTCGAATTTCTGATACTGAGGACAAATTAGTTTTACTGGAAAAAAAAACTAATCTGTATGATGTGGATATACAGGCTATACAAAGTAAGCTTAGAGACCTAGAAGCAAGATCCAGGAGAAACAATATCATTGTCAGAGGGATTCCTGAATCCATTCAGTATAATGAACTAATTCCATCCATACTACAAATATTTGCAGTGCCTTTAAATGATTCTGATAGTGTGAAACAAATCATCATGGAAAGAGCACACAGAGCTTTGAGAGAGGTACGAGCATCTAATTTTCCTAGAACTGTGTATGTTAAACTGCTTAATTATCA
This sequence comes from Protopterus annectens, assembly GCF_019279795.1. Classification (NCBI taxonomy): domain Eukaryota; kingdom Metazoa; phylum Chordata; order Ceratodontiformes; family Protopteridae; genus Protopterus; species Protopterus annectens. The sequence goes on from NC_056733.1 coordinate 1,440,667,625, forward strand.
AGATGTAAATAGAATACTTATTACTGCAAAACAAGATGGAGGCTATATTATGTGGAAAAACAATAAAATATCTCTGACACAGGATTTACCTATACAGATCAGACAGGCTAGACAGTCTCTGTCTCCTTATTGCAAATTTCTTATTGACAAACAAATTAAGTTTCAAATGAAATATCCTAATATGTTTATATTTACAGTGGATGGGGTTAAACATTCTGTTTCCACCAAAAATGAGGCAAGAAATCTGTTTCTTAAAATTTTCAAGGCTTTACCTGCATCAGAGACTTGAATTGAACTTTTGCTGGGACTGGCATGTTGCTGAGGCTAGATTCATTGTTTACTGTGCTTCGAGGACTGGGTAATCCTTTGTTTGCATTTGTGAAGCTTTAGGCCTTTTCCTGAGCAATAAAACTGCTTGTTTTTCCTTATCTTGATCTCCTGCACTTGTTTCCTGACATTTTATGGCTTCTAAGATCTGTTTTTAACAAGGAGGAAGACAGGAAGTGCTTAAAATGCTGTTGAGGATGCAGATTTCATTGTGGCACTTCCGGGAGTCCGTCTGCAAAAGCGGTCCCCCATCGCGAGCATTTCACAGGACTTCCTGGTTTGGAAAACCGAAGAGAACTGTTTTAAACACTCTCTTGTTTATTTAACATTAAATAACACTGTTCTATAGTAATTTAAGCACACAGGAACTTGTTAGGAACTTCATTTATTAACTTTTAGTCAACATTTTGCAGTTAAATTATTTAGAGAGGGTGCAGGGATTTAGCAATGTTTATTTAACCTGTCAGCATAGTTTTTAATGTTTTGTGTTATTTTTATTATTTTATTTAGTTAGAAGCTTGCTTTATTATGGAACTAGTATAAGGTGAATGTATAACAAAGGATATTAACAATTTGCTGTCTATTTGCTTTAATATAGGGTTATATATTAGTATGTATTTTTTTTTTTAATGCATGCGGTTTATGTATAGATAGCTAATCCAACTACTAAAAGTGCATTATTTTTTTTTACTTTATTCTTTTTATATGTACTGTACTGTTACATTTTTAATTTGATTTCTTTAAATAGTAATTAACCAAAGAGATGTAGTTTATGGCAGTGTTTGTTAGGGAATGTTTAGTTTAGGCTTTGTCGTAGTGAAGTTAGGTTTTATAGGTCTTAATTGTGATACATGTGTGAAATTTTACATTGTGGTGTTTTTATATCTGCTTTTTCTTTTAAACCCTTTGTCATTCTATATTATACAGGACCTATACATCTCCTGGTCCGGGGTTAGAGTGGGTATGCACTGGTTGAGGACTGGATATAAGGATTGCTTCCAGATTATGTATGGTTTTGAATTTACTATTTTTTGTTTTTTTTCTATGCTCTCTCTCCAAAACTTTCCTTTTACAGTGAATCTTTGAAATGTGGGAAGTAGATTCATGGAACGTTAAAGGGCTCCAGAGCTTGAAGAAGAGAAAACTGGTGTTACATGTATTGTTGCAGGCTAATGCATTGTTTATCCTACTCCAAGAAATGCATTTAATGAATGATCAATGGGGTGATGTTAAAAAAAAGAAATGGATTAGAGAAGTAGTAGTATCTGAAGGTAAGTCAAATAGTGCCGGGGTAGCCATAATTATTTAAGATCAATACAAGGAAAAGATATTAGATTCTAATACAGATAAAAATGGATGGTGGTGCTATGTTATTCTTTTGTCTACCTTATTTGATAAACCTATTTTACTTTTAAATATATATGCTCCCTGTAATGATCAACAATTATTCATAGCATCACTATATTCAATTTTAACACAATTTGATAGATATTATGTAATTGTTGGAGGTGATTGGAATACCTACCGGAATCCGAAGTTGGATAGATCTTGTCCACAAAGAGCATCCCCTTACTATGGCCCATGCCCTAACCCTAAGGTCCGTGAGTACTGCACGGAAGTTCAGTACAACACCCGTTCGTTGTACTGAACTTCGCATAACTGCACTTTTGATTAAGCGCTCTTTCGCTGCAGTGAGCATTCCATGCACAATTTCGAATTAGTGAAAATTCTATCTAGTGTATGGAACCCATATATATATATATATATATATATATATATATATATATATATGTATATACTGTACATATCTGTATACATATATATATATATATATAAATATAGAAATAAAACATATGTGTGTGTGTGTGTGTGTGCATGTGTGTGTGTGTGTGTGTGTGTGTGTGTGTGTGTGTGTGTGTGTGTGTGTGTGTCTATAGAAGGTATACACATACCAACTGTGAGATCATCACACCTTGGAGAAAAGTGAATATTCCAAGAAATGACCATCTTGAACCTTGTATATGTAAATGCATTTTTCAGCCATTCAATCTCCATATTTCAGGATTTGCTTTCGCAGTCCTGACATTTCAAATGGTGACTCTCACAGATGTTGCCATGAAGCCTGACAAACACATAAAGCAAGCTATCAGCAAAACTCAAAAAAAGTTGTACCCTATATCAAGCTAAACACTGACTGACCAGAATAGGCAAACTATTGCCTCTACTCTACTGTTACCCACCCTCTTATATGCTGTTCCTATATTTCACAACCTGCAAACCACCCAAATAACCATGCTAGAAAAATGCTATAACAAAACAGCTGAAGTTACAGCTGATATGGCCCAGAGATCCCATCACTGCTTATTACTAAACAGATAAATTTGTTAGAAGTGCTTCATGTCTAATATTCACACATCTTAAAACTAATGAGACAAAAAATCCAATCCAACTATGTAGTAATAAAAACCAGATCCCAACAGCCAGCAGAAGCAAATCTTGTAGAGAGAATTAAGTACTCAGAGGTTTGCAAAGGTTAAAAAGTGCAATTTATTCTGACAGAAAATACGTAAGCGCTTTCACGGTTCTAAAAAGACCGCTTCATCAGACAGTTACATTGTTTCAAACAAAGCCCATTTGAATTCTACAAAACACATCACATGACCTTCAGTGTGCTTGTATCTTAATGGGATATATCCCTTAACATGTCACTCGTAATGTTAAAACAGTATTGGGTATTGTATAAAAGACATTTCATGATAAATGCATCACTCCTATGAAAGGCTATAATAATAAAATTAATAACCTTAATAATAACAATAATAAATATAATAAATAAAAAGTGAATAATAATAAACAATATAACAAAATAAATAACTACCTCCAGATAAACACATTGACAACAACCTGTAGTACTTGTAGAACAACATCTGCCAGTATGGCATCTATATAAGTAATAAATATATATATGAATTATATATGAAGCGCTACAATGCTTAACAACAAATGAGTTTATTAAAGTATAAAAAACATATATTGGTGAACCCCTAGTGCCTCAATCTCCATGCCTTCAGCAAGGGTTTAAGGGGTACATGGGGGGTCCTATTTTCATACTTGACTCTGAATATTATATTAATAAGATGTCAGCTATGCTTTCTGACACAGATATTTATACAAAAATTTCTTTTAGCACTGTTGATGTCATGAAACATGAAATTGATAATTGTCTCACTGAATGTTATAGGCTTGGCATAATAGATAAAGATCTTCTTGAGTATTTTATAATTCAGTTCCCAGTGGTACCTAATATTAACGGGTTGCCAAAAATACACAAGAATCCTACCGAACCTGACTTCAGACCTATTGTAGCAGGAGGGGGCTGGCTCACTGAGGCCATGTCCATTTTCCTGGACAAACAGCTCAAAAAAGTACTAGTATTAAGTGAGGTCATCCTCAAGGATACAGAACATTTCTTGAGGGACTTGTATATTAGTTTCAACAATAGGTCAGCAAATAATGTTGACTATCTTGTTACATTGGATGTAGTGTCATTATTTACCTGCATTCCAAATGAAGCAGGTATTGCAATGGCTAAAATTGCCATGCAAAGAAGTGGCTTGTTTACCAATGTGTTTTGTGACCTTCTGCGCTTGCTACTTGAAATAGTATTGGAGCATAACATATTTTTGTTTCAAGGTGATTGTTATTGGCAGAGATCAGGTGTAGCTATGGGCACAAGTTGTGCCAATTCATATGCAAACCTGGTCATGTCTAAATGCGAACATTTGAATGTGATTGGGAAATGGATTGAAAATATCATCATATATCGAATCGACGTTTTTATCGATGACTTGTTTATTGCATGGAAGTGTGACAAGAAATGTCTAGCGGACGCTGTTTGTCATCTTAACAACAGCAGTACATTTTTTAAATTTTCCATGACATGTTCCCTACAAGAAATCAGTTATTTGGATGTGAACATCAGGAAGGTGGAAGGAAGCATTAGTACTAGCATGCACAGAAAGAAATGCTATAGTCCATCTTATTTACACAGGGATAGTATGCATCCCAAACACATTTTTGGCAACATAGTTATTGGACAGGCACTTAGAGCATCAAGGCTAAAAAGTGAAGATTATAATTTAGACAGGAGCTTATATGAGCTCAAAGCTGAATTTATTTCCAGGGGCTATAATGAAGTAGAACTAGAAGTGGTCTGTCGTAAGGCTCATGATGAAAGGGATGGGAGGGGCAGACCCTATTTTGCAGAAAATATCTCCACAAGCAAAACACATGTGGATCAAAGAAATATATGTCCACCTATACTGCTACCATTTGCTAAAGGGGTGAATGATGTGAGAAACATTATCGTTAACAATTGGCATATTTTGGAGACAGACACCAGGTTCTCAGAATTTTTGGAAAGAGGTCCAAGATTTGTGTATAGCAATATGAGGAATTTAAAACAGAGATTGTGTTCTCAGAGGGCAAAGGTTCCACATATCCTGGGAACTAGTGGTACATCTAAATGCAAACATTGCAATTTTTGCCAATTTATTGATGAGTCCAGATATTTTCAGCACCCTGAAACATGTCACCTATGGAGCATTAGGGCTAGAGCTAGTTGCTCTACCAGGAATGTTGTCTATTTTGCCCACTGCTGTAGGTGTTTTAAATTCTATGTGGAGAAAACAAAAAAAGCCTTAAAGAAAGGATTAGGGATCACATCTACTGTACTCGTAAAGGTTATGAGTATAGTGCTTTAGCCAAACATACTTTACAGACATAAACAACACCTTTTTATTTCAGGTCTTACATGTTATACATGATGATGTGTGTGGAGGTGATTTAACGAACCGTACTGAGGTGGCTGAATTAGAGTGGATTTTAAGGTTGGGTGCCCATCAGGCTATGGGACTTAATGATAATGTACCCCTTAAACCTGTGCTGAAGGCACAGAGATGGAGGCACTAGGGGTCCACCAATATATGTTTTTTATACTTTAATAAACTCATTTGTTGTTGAGCATTGTAGCGCTTCATATATAATTCATATATATATTTTTTACTTATATAGATGCCGTACTGGCAGATGTTGTTCTACAAGTACTACAGGTTGTTGTCAATGTGTTTATTTGGAGGTAGTTTTTTATTTTGTTATATTGTTTATTATAATTCACTTTTTATTTATTATATTTATTATTGTTATTATTAAGGTTATTAATTTTACTATTATAGCCTTTTATAGGAGTGATGCATTTATCATGAAATGTCTTTTATACAATACCCAATACTGTTTTAACATTACGAGCGACATGTTAAGGGATATATCCCTTTAAGATACAAGCACACTGAAGGTCATGTGATGTGTTTTGTAGAATTCATGTGGGCTTTGTTTGAAACAATGTAATTGTCTGATGAAGCGGTCTTTTTAGAACCGTGAAAGCGCTTACATATTTTCTGTCAGAATAAATTGCACTTTTTAACCTTTGCAAACTTCTGAGTACTTAATTCTCTCTACAAGATTTGCTTCTGCTGGCTGTTGGGATCTGGTTTTTATTGCATGTTAAAACTATTCACAGTCTAATTTTCCAACCTGAAAAATTTATAACACTAAAAATTATTATCCAGCCCCATTCCTCATACAGGACTCTTTGGTCTACTGATAAATTCTTACTGTACCCAATTAAATCAGATGAAATTATAAGTGGTACACTGCATTCCTCTCATGTTGCTAAAGTCTGGAATTCTATTCCCCACTCATTCAGACAAACTTAACAACTTCTAATCCTTTAAACTACTATTGAAACAACACTTAAAGTTCTCATGTCTTTGTTCATGCTCTACACCTGGCTAATCCCCTTTATCTGTTCTTTTCACTGTATCCTATCCTCTTCTTAATGAATACATGGCCAATAATCTCTAGCTTATTCTGTACTGTTGTGTCTGTAATGCCAACATACACTGTACTGTACTGTCCTCAGCTTTCCATTGTTATGAAGGTTCATCTTACCACTGTCTTATTATAAAACACTGTGTGGCTAAACTTTGTTAGTCTAAATACTCATTCTGCTCTACCTTTCAGTGATTTCTTATATCACTCTATTGCCTGTATCTTGAATATAATATTTTTATATACTAACTATATATTGTATTATATATGCATACCTCTCAGCTGTCCCTGATTGTCAGGGACATCCCTGTTTTTGACTCAAAGTTTAGCTTTGTCCCTCTGAATTCCTTGTAACACTGGTGCCATTTGAACAAAAGGTGGTGGCTTGTACAGAATAAATAATGACAATAATTAAGAGCCGATGACTTATTTTACTGCAGGAAATGTACATTAATTCACATTCTCCAATACCGTTAATGTCTCAAGTTAATAGAACTAATATTTTAAAAGTGTCCCTGATTGTCGCCGATTTTGTCTGGCTCTGTCCCTGATTCTGTTGAGAGTTGTCCCTGATTGGTTGACAGCTATGTTCATATGTATCTTGTCAGTGTTTTTGTTTCCTGACTATTGTGTGCCCAGACAATCATTTTTTTTTCTCATTGTATTGGCAAACGATTCATTACAGTATGTATGTTGTGAAGCTTTCTTCTCCAGGCCTCCACTGAAAAAGAGTTTTCCATCCAATCATACTTTCCTGGCCAACAAAAACAATAAATACATACATGTATAAATAAATAAATAAATAAATAAAAGAATGAATGAGCTAGACTGCTACCCTTTCTGGGATTTTTTTTCTCTGCCTGAGTGCTAGGCTATGCTCAAGCTCGCCCACAGCTTGGAACCGGATAAGGCAGCTAATCAGAGAATGAATGAATGAATTAATGAATAGTTAGAAACCATGCAAAATTAAATAATATATTCTTCTACACTTAGGTCTACAAGAAAGCTTTTTTTGTATGCAATGCTTTGGTCTACTTGATCTTATTGTATTCCACTTCAGCATGCCAAGCTTTGCTATCTATGTACAAAGTCATAGTCTGGAAGAGTATAAGGTATTTGAAAGGAAGGACAAATTAATTTCAGCAACCCTTGTCATGTGAAAGAGAATACAAGATCTTTTATTTTGCAGGGCTGGGGGCCAGCCCCTCTGAAAATGTTTTTGTTAATGGTTATCATATGTTTATTAGGGTCAATTCTGTAGTTTGTTGATGAGTCTTTACTTAGCCTTATCATGCTTTCATGTGTGTGTAATTAAATTTGAAACAGAGAACTGTGGTTCAATAATTTCAAACATACTCAGTACTTTAATCATCTCAGCACACTACAGTCAACCATTACAACCTCTGCATTTGGATTTTCCATTGCATAACGTAATGCTTGATGTGACCAAAAGAGAGTGATGTTAAGTCAAACAAGAAATCAGTCAAAGCTTAGGGGAAAGCCAGTGTATTATACTTATCTGCAGGGAGTATTTAGACAGGTCAGCTCATATTTCTAAGAATGACCCAGTATTACACTTTCAGTGATCAAGTCTATGTTAACAATATTCAAGCAGTGATAAAAATCGCTCTAAAAACTATAGAGTCCACTAAAGGCAAAGTATGCCAAAAGGATTGAGCTTTGCAAACCACAAAACCATATTAATTAACTAA